>NW_007246222.1:483816-525448 GCF_000164805.1 Carlito syrichta | reverse complement strand
GACCCTGATTAATACAAAAAACTTTTCTGAGTTAACTCTAGGTTCAATCGGAGTTCACTGACTCCAAATATTTTTAACGATTAATATTATCAACTTAACACTATACTATAATCTATAAGTTTAGTTAAATGACTTAGCTGTTAGTTATACTATTATCCTATGAAGTAAAAAAATATCTAGAAAGAAGTACAACTTAGAAGGGACAAGGTCATATAAAATAATTCTTACTGTGCAACTTTCCATCAGATGTATAGAGATTTACTTATAAATTTTACTGCCATATATGCTCACTGGTCACTAATCACATGCCAATATCATAGGTATAACTGATGTCCTATGTCAGAGGCGATCTTCCAGATGGGCTTTTACAGGCCTCAGCCATGTAGCTATAGATGTTGGCTCCCAACATTCTTTATTTGGAGGTCAGATCATTTTCTAAAAAAACTTGGCAATCTCAGGGCAAAGGAGGACATGCCAGAGTAAGAGTGAACTTGAAGCACCCCAAGTCTTTGTACCATCTGCTGAACTCCTCAAGCTCGAATATTCTAATGTGCACAAGTTGGTCCCTCTGCTCTCCTTACAAGCATAACCACAGCCCACACCAAGGCACTAGTCATGATCTTGGTTAGAAAGATTTAAAGAATGTCTGAAGTCCGATTCTTCAAGTTTCAATCAACTTTCCTGTTGTGCCCTCTATTTCTGGAATTTGGGGTCATATCCAGTTCTATTTCAAGCAAATTCCTGGGTCAGTAATAAAGATATAAATCATTCTCTAGGCCTAAGGCCATTATAGAAGCACTTTGTTAACAATTTAACCTCCTTAGTGGTGGATGTCCTGCCTCTCTACATCATGCCTATGCCTGCTGTTGGCTTCCTTTGATGGCTGCTTTGCCTGACTTGCCACTCTCCTGATGCGTACCTCTGCTCTGCCTTGATCTCTTCTCTCCTTCCTGTCTATCATTGCCCATTGCCTAATATACCACTGGCTCCTGCCAGAGTCTCAGCAAGTTGTCTATTCCCCCAGAGGCTTAATACAGACTCTATCATTCTTTCACTTTCCCTATGTCTTACAGATAAGGCTTGGTTCTTTGAAGCGCCGATGCCACCCAAGCAGTTTAGCTGTATGTAGAATAAAAGAATGCAAAATTATTGCTGTTTTTCCTCCAAAGATAAGTTTAACAATGTTATGAAGTCTGGTTGAGTGACTGTGCTTGCAATGATGGAGCAAAATGTCTGTGTGTTTTCAAGTATTTTATTAGAAAGTAGATTATGGGTCGGGCTTGGTGCGTCAGCCTGTAATCTCAGCACTTTGGGAGGTTGAGGTGAGTGGATTGCCTGAACCCGCGAGTTCAAGACCCACCCGGGCAACTTGGCAAGACCTCGTCTCTACAATAAATAAAAAATTAGCTGGGCGTAGTAGCGTGCTTGCCCGTAGTTCCAGCTACTTGGAAGGCTGAGGTGGAAGGATCGCTGGAGCCCAGCAGGTCAAGACTGCGGTGGCCGGGAGTGTGCCACTGCACTCCAGTCTGGGCGACAGAGTGAGACTCCAATTCAAAAAAAAAAAAAAGTAGATTATGGTCAATATCATTCTGTAAACTTCTCTCTCAGATGTTCTTCTACCTAGGAGAGGGTCAGAGTCCAAGATAGGTTTCTCTGTTCCAGTTTTATACTGCATAGACGAACTCTTGCTCTCCGATGTGTCTTATGTCTGCAACTATCCACAATTAATACCATTGAGTAATCCTGGGTAATCTTTTTTTTCTCATATCACTTTTAATTCCCATTTCACATGAACCAGTTGACTTCCTAGCCACACCTCTTGGCAATGTTAATTTCATCCCACTGAGACATGTTGCAAAGTCGAGTCTGAAGGGATGGTGGCACAAATGACAAGATAATAATTTGGAAGCCTACAGCAAAGTGTCCAACAAATTTGGGTAGAACAAGTCAGGATGTCAAGATGGAATGGAACAAATCAATGTCAGCTGTAGCCGTGTAGACCTCATTGGTGAGTCAAAAACTATGGCAAAGAGCTGTCTGTGAAAGTTTACAAAACTGACAGATTAACGTTTTAAACAACTACAATGTCATCCTGGGTTACCTAGCAAGACAGCAGATGACAGGAATCAGCACTCTCAAGCAGAATCATAAGAACCTTTCCAGAACATTTCAACAAAATAAAAAATATAACAAAACACTTCTTCCTGACCAACTCCCTCATTCTGCAGGATCCATCTGCTTCTGCTCTGCCATTTTATCTTGCCAAATGCCTTTTAGTCAAGTAAAGTATGTTTACTACAGCTCATTGAATACATCTAAATGACAGAACTCCACAAAAATAAAGAAGAAGGCCACGTTTCTTGGTATTTTAAGATGATGTCAAATTCCATTAGGTTTGATTAAAAATTTAGTACTACTATTATATTGGTGATTCTTAACTATATCACAATAATCTCTAGAACTTTTAAAAGTACCTAGTATATTCTTCAGAACTACCCAACAAAAAATTATAGATAATAGAGCCCCAGCATGTGCATTATGATAATTTTCCACTAGTAATTTTCATGTCCATATTTATTTGGGAATGATTATTCTGCTTATGACAATAGCACATAAAAATGACAGTCAACATTTTAAATATTCATTTACCATGTGCCTTACATGGCTAAGTGCTTTACATGCATTAATTTATTCATTTCTCACATCAACTGAGACATCTCAGACTTCACAATGTTAACTAGCTTTCCCAAAGATTACCTGGGCCTGGAAACAGAAGTCGAACCCTAACTAACTGTTCAGAATCCCATTGCTTAAAAACCCCAGAACTAATTATTTTCACTGCTTTAATCAAGGCTGTAGAACAAAGAACAATACTGCCAAAATGACAACACAAATGTCTTTAATGAGGAAGAAATATGGCTCATCATTTCACACTCATTTATTTTAGTTTTCCTTGAATGCCTGAAAATAAAGTATTAGAATTATTGTGTCCAACTGCAGAAACAATTATATTTATTATACAGCATACATTCTCCCTACAACTGAAATATTTTCTTCCACTAATGGCCCTTAATTTTGAAAAGGGGCACTGCTCCACTCAGATATACCCAACAAGAGCTATGATGATAGTGAGAAGGCATGCTCAACATCCTTACCTATGTTTATACTCTAGTGGATAAGGCAGCCTCCAATATGCAAGGGGTGAAGGAGAAAATACCAGAACCCTAAGCTCAGACAAAGTCAATGACTTGCCATCCCTTAAATGGACTTTGCATGTGTTCTTTCTCTGGATTCATTCACTCAGGGATACAAATATCCATTTCCTCTTCTGCATCCTTTCCATGTTCCTCAAGTCTAGGAATAATGCCCTTGCCTTTCAATGCTATGGTAATGAATTACAACATTGCTTCATTTAATTACTGTCTGTTCTGTATGAGTTCCTTCCTGACTACACTCTGAATCCCTACACCTGGGAAGAATTGACTACCACTCTTGTAGCACTGAAAATGCTTAGCTGAATTCACTTAATGACATGCCTGTCTTCTCTCCTGGTTCACACATGTCTTGATGGCAGGGAACATGTTTTGCATTACCACCTTCTCATCATCTAGTTTAGAGTGCACTCAACACATGATGAATGGATAGATGGATGAATGCCTTACTGTAGGAGCTCAACAAATAATGTTTGGGCCACTGTGAAAAACTGCTTCATTTTTTGGTCTCCAAGAAATGTATGCAACACTTTTTAGTATGAAGAAGAACACTGTTCTGACTTTTAAGAAAAACTTCAGAGATACTTGCTTTCTGTTGACCTATTCTCTAATGTTCTGTCCAATGTGTAAAATCTACATACAGAAAAAAATATATCCAATTGTAAAATTGACATTTTCAGATATTTTTATACTACATAATTGCATGGCAGAATAATCTATTTTCTCATCAGTTATCTTCTTCCAAACAAACATTTTATAATGAATTTTAACAGTAGCTCAAGAGGTAATGTGGTAATATTTTCAGACAAGGAACTGTTTCAAGTCTCTTTAGTTGCTCTACAATTCCCAGAAAGTTCTCTTAATTTGGTGACTGGAAATGAACATTTGTACTTAACAATATGGTGAAATTGCTGCTGAATTTCTTTTCAGTACCACAATCTCAGAATTTTCTAGTACACAAATGAAATGTCGAAGAGCACCACTTTCTCACTAGCAGTGACCATAGGTATATACTGAGCTTTTCATATTTACTTGCTTGGCAATAAATCACAAGTTCCAATTATTTTGGAGTTATTATTATGTTTTATTCCAAGACAAGAACAACACTTTAGTATTTACCACATATTAGGTATCAAGTACACATTTATAGAATGAATGAATAAAAGAACAGTAGAGCAACAGATGCTTAGTGTTAAGAATTCTGCAAAGTGCTAAGTGACACAGTCAGAAAAGATGACACAAATTAATTCAGGTATGGATTCTGTTGGCAGTTTTAAGTCTAGTAAAAGAGTTGGTATCTGCACATCATTAACTAGAATCCAAAGGAAAATGTTAAATTATGGTAAGAGAGACATCAATGGATTTCAAAGATGACCTTCCCATTAGAAAAGATGGAAGGGGGTGGGAAGAAGAAATAAATTAAAGGCAATGTCATGTGCAGAAGGTGACAATTGAAATGGACAATGAAAGGTTATTATTTGACCATGCGAAAGAGTAGAGGAATGTCATTATAGATGGAAGAAAAGCTGGAGGCACAGAACTGGACAAATACTGAAGAGATGGATGTGGTTCAGGAAGTAAGTAGAGTTCTGTCAGACTGGAATATAGGAGGAGATTGGATATTAGGCAAATTAAATGAGAAGTTTGACATAAGTAAAAGGTTGATATTCAACAATAATCCTGATTTTCCTCATTTATTGAATTTGAAGCACTATCTCATCTATGTCTATGCTCCCAGTAAGAAGCCCTTTGGCATTCTACTGAATTCATTTGTTTCACTAAAAATAGTTAATAAAATTTAACTGTTTTTTGACATTTGAGGGTCAATCATGTAAACATAAATCTTGTACTATACTGCACTTTAAGGATGTTAGTTTGCCTGTTTCTAAATTTCCCCGTCAACTGGAGAGCGTTTTCATAATTAGGCAAACACAATAAAGTCCTCTGGGGTTGTCGACACCAAGAGATGCTGGCTCTTACAGTCAAAGAATTCCTTTTCTTCTGCTTCATTTATGTTGTTGACAATTTTTTTCCCCATCCGTTTTGTATGCATCTTTCAGAGCTCCTGTTCTTCATTGCTTCCAGAGTGGTTTTTAATTGCTACTGTCACATCCACTGTTGACTGAGGGACCTGAGGTTACCATGGTCCTGACATCAGGTAAGAGGGAATTATTATTAAAATTATACTCTAACATAAGAGTATAATAGTTTTATTATTTGTATAATAACAGCTATATTGTTACTCTAGTTACTCTATCTTCACAATGACACAGTGATGCATTTGGGACATGAAGCATAATCCACTTGCATAAAGAGTAGTGAACCAGTAATTAGAGAGGTTAAGTGACTGACAATGAGAGAGGTTAAGTGAATAATTCAAGATGACTCAGTTAGTGGTATAGTAGAAACAATATAGTAACAGTGATCTTTCCTATTCTTGATAAGGTATGCGATACATATAAGCACATCGACTCTTTTCTTTCATCTATGAAATATATTTCCCCATTGCTTAGGTAGAGTATATTCAAAACATGAACATTCTCAGATTAACTTGTTTAAATCCATATGAGACAACAGGATCTGATTCTACTGTTCATTTTTTACAATACTATGCATTCAATTAAAAGAAAATGCTCTCTTTACTAAAGCAACTTAATAACTTTAACACTGCAGTATGATCTGTTCTCAGATCAACTTCA
Organism: Carlito syrichta; assembly: GCF_000164805.1. Lineage (NCBI taxonomy): Eukaryota > Metazoa > Chordata > Mammalia > Primates > Tarsiidae > Carlito > Carlito syrichta. Next base: position 519,537 of record NW_007246222.1, on the reverse strand, counting down.
AAAGATTGAATTTAAACCTATCTTCAAGCTGTGAAGGTTTTAATTCCTTTCATTATTTTTTTTCCTTTTTGAAACTCCACTGCTGGAATGAATTAAATACAGCCTAACAAGAGACAGATCCATATTTGCATCCTGATAATCAAACGAGAATGTGTAGATTCAAAAGTGGTGGCGATGGCATAATGAACATTTGTATACCTAGCCCTGAATTGTACCCCACATCTTTAAAATAAAGAAAAAACAAACAAACAAACAAAAAAAAGTAGTGGTGATAAATGTATCACTGTTAGTATTGAAATAGCTCCTACATGTCTAAGCAAAATAAACTCTGACCAACAGATTCCTTCCATGGTCATCACCCTTCCATGTCTCCCTGATGTGTGCAAGTGTCTTAATGAACATGTATTATCAAGTTTCCAGGCTTATTCTCAGTCTTTAAGAATAGTGTACCAGATGCTCTTGGTACCCTGAATCTGTCACACTGTAGACAAGCTAATATCATTATGTGAGACCACAGGGGGAAAAATAAAAGATTCACATTTAATCCATATTAACTACCGGGAGACCCATCAAGGCAGTTGGGCTAGCTCATGATGCAGCAGCTTTCAGCAAATTAGCAGCCCATAACAACTTAGTTATAATGAGCTGCAAGATCTTACACCATAAGCTCAACTCCATTAAAGTGAATTCAAGTATATGAATTCATGTACACAGTATAACCTTAACATCTGTCTGTGCTTAGCCAATATTTTGTTTAGGCCTTTTTAGGAACAGCCAAATTATCTCTGTGTCCCCTGAAACTAGGTACTGTAATTTCTATCAACTGCAGTTTTACCTGATAGAGAGGGCTGGCCCGATCACCATTAGCCATTCTGGCTGCAGAGCTGGGCACAAGTTTCGTATGATTCTAGCAGCTGCTTCCTACATTATTAGGCCAACTTTTTCCCAGTTTTCCCTTGCTATTTAAGTGGGAAAAGCAATATTCTACTCAGAAATTAAATAGCCAATAAGACATGTATACCTAATAAATACTGCCAATCTTGTACTTAGGTTAAACCAAAGGACTTAAATCATATCTTACTACACTCAGCACACTTGATGGTCAGCTATTCAGAAGGCTGAGTTTATTATTACTTTAATAAACTTAGATCATTTTTTTTTCCCGAAAGAAGCAATGTTCTCCTTCCCTTCCCATATGGAGTGAATATTCTTCAAGGACCTAGGGAATAATATCATCACTCTTATAACTGTCATTTCTGTTTTACAGATAAGGAAACAGAGGAATAGATTATCCAGAGCTAATCAGTTGCTGAGTGAGAAACCAGATATTCAATATGTAGTTTAAGGTATTTTCCATGGAGTTTTATGTATAGGATTAATAAATATTTATGTAAATAACATAACTTTCCTGTATTTTGCTGTCTTAAAAAGCAAGTGTACATGAATCACTTGGACAGTGTTTTCAAAATTCACATCTTACTTCCAGAAACCTTAGCATGCGGGAAAATGGATGCAGTATATATCATTGTGGCTTTTTTATACACTCAAACTTCATCTAGTTCTAATCAATCAAGATACATTGTCTTAAAATCTCATCAAATTTTATATGTGGATGGGATCTAGAAAGTTATTTAGTTCATCATCCTTTTTCTTCAAGAGTGAAAGTTACCAAGAACAGCAGCAAACTCAGATCAAAACCATTCCACTGAAGGATAGCTCTGGTCATCAAAACCATGGTATGCCTTCTTATAAAAATACAGTAATTGATTCTGCTTCTGACTTTTAATTCTGTCTTCTGATGCAGCAAAACATCACACTGACTACTCCCCCCCCCCCCCATTTTTCTTTCTTTCTTCCTTCTCTCTCTCTCTCTCTCTCTCTCTCTCTCTCTCTCTTTGGGGCAGATTCTTGTTCTGTTGCCCAGACTGGAGTATAGTGGCATGATCATGACTCACTGTATCCTGGAACTCCTGGGCCCAAGCAATCCTCCCACCTCAGTCTTCTGAATAGCTGGCCATCAAGCCCACCTGAATAACTTTTAAGAAATGTAGAGATGGGGTCTTGCTATATTTTCCAGGCTGGTCTCAAACTCCTTGGACTCAAAATATCCTTCTCCCTTGGCCTCCCAAAAAGCTGGGATTATAGGCATGAGCCACCACACCTGGCCTACATTGACTTCTCTATTGATGAAAAAGACTTCCCGATATTTGAAAATCACATCTTCTGTTCTGTGATTTAAATAGGAGCAGTTTAAAAGTACTATCCTTGTTTTAAGAGACGCCCTCATTCTGGCCACACCTTTGCATCGTCTCTCTTGTTTGTTGATGCCCCCTTCCCAAACTCATAAGACCCAATGTTTCACACATTATTTCAAACATGGTCTGATAAGTGTCAAGTACTTAAGAACCATTAGTTTTCTTACAACTTGGTAAGTAAACTTCCATTAACGTAACTTAAGAACACATCAGCTTTCTTAATGCATTACTAAATAGTTGCCTTAGATGAAACTTAAATTCAACTAAACTTTGAATACATTTTTTTAAAAACCCCTGCCAAACCAGACATTCCTACACTACAGACCTCTGCAGTAGATATCTTTGAACCTACAGACAAGGCTGGACATGTATCCCAAATTTTTGTCTTCTTGTTTTTATCTCATATTTTTCAGCATTTTAGGTTCCTCTTGAAGCCTAAATTCTATATGAACATATTTTCTTAGCCTGTGTAACCTGACAACTCTATATAGTCTTGCTCTGAAGACATTAGTGCAATTATCCAACTATAGTTTTGAATAGAAAGTACATAGTTCAATGTCCCACCACAGATTCTCATACTGATAGTGGTCAATTAAACAGTGTATCCAAAGGACTATATACAAGTATAATGCATGTCAATAGCATACAGAGATCAGCAAACACCTAGATGGAGGACACTGTCATGCTAATGTCTTATTGACCCCTATCTGCAGAATGGTTGGCAGTTATGCACTGATTTGCAAACCAAGAACAATGATTCACAATTATATGACCATTGCCTTCAGTGATCCCCAACTCCAGTTATAACCAAGACAGAGGGCCTTACAAGGACACATGTCTAAGCTTCATAAGTGACCTATTTCTTACATCTCAAGTTTTAAATTATCTCTACAAAATGTGGAGCTATGCAGCTCTGTTAGCTGGTGGCGGCAGTTGCCTCTGAAGTGGGGTGCATAAGACAACCCAGTGGAATATGGGGAGTGAAGGTTTGAACTCAGATTTAAATGCATTGTTCTATGTTTTAAAATGTTTTGTTATGTTTTCTAACACAAATGTTGGTATAGTAGCACATTTACATCATGTGCAAATAAATGAGCATATAATGAATGCTCTTGCTCAGATGATTTCACTGATCAAGGAGTGAAATTAACAAAGGCTGGAGACCACTGGATGAGAGACCCACACAGGTTAGGTCAGGAGCCCAGGTGAGAGCCCATCTCGGCCAGTCTGGTCTCTCCACAGTTAAGAGTATAGCCCTCACCTGGTACTGGGAAAACCCTGTAGGAGAGACAATAAACTCCTGCTCATTTGGAAAGGATCAGAGAGTTGAAGCTTTTAATTTTGCAGTTATGGAAACTGAAGTGGAGAGGAATTAAGTGACTAGAACAAGCGGCTTTGAATCCCATTTGAGACATATCAGGAACAAGGAAATGAAATGACATAAAGTTTACACCGGAGCTGGACCTGATTTCATTCCACTGCTCTTTCACAAAATATACGACTCCAATAAGGAAATAAACAAACAAACCAAAAGCCAACAACACGAATGAAGAGAGAAAAGAAAAATAAGGCATTTTAAAAATTAGCCAGGTGTGATGCTGCACACCTGTAGAGCCCAGAAAGGTGAGACTGCAGTGAGCTGTGATCACACCAATGCACTTGTCTTTTTTTTTTTTTTTTTAATGGAGTCAGCATACAAAACAGCTTCTGACCACCATCACCAATCCCATATTCTTTCCTCTGCATCACAGCTAAGGGGCCTACATCATACCTGGTTAAATACACTAAGTACAGTACATTCCTTGAGCAGAATACTCATCTTCTAACTATAAATTTTTTTAGAGTTTTGCCTTCAGAAGTTGTGAATTAGGCTGGGTTCAGTGGCTCAGCCTATAATCACAGCACTTTGGGAGGCCGAGGCAAATGGATTGCCTGATCCCGCAGGTTCAAGACTAGCCCGGGCAACTTGAGAGACCGGGTCTCTACAATAAATAAAAAATTAGCCAGGCGTGGTAACACGAGCCTGTAGTTCTGGCTACTCTTGGAAGGCTGAGGCGGAAGGATCACTGGAGTCCAGCAGGTCGACGCTGGGATGGCTGTGAGCATGCCACTGCACTCCAGCCTGGACAACAGAGTGAGACACCAACTCAAAAAAAAAAAAAAAGTTGTGAACTGTTCTGAGGTAATACATTTATCTACACATTATCATAAAATAAAGACTTACATATAGAAACATCCACTCCTAATCTTGCTCCAGTAAAATATTCTTTTACAATTTGTACTTTCTAAAGCTATTGAAATAAGAAAAAGCATTTAATAATATGAAGTTTTTAAAAGTTAAAGAAATTATTCTACAGATGAAAAATTAGACACAATACATTTTATACATAATATCACACTGTACCTGCACCACAATGACGAGAATGCAGCTATCGTTATTGTGAGTAAGTTATATTCAATGCATACACATATCCTTAAAATCACACAATTAGTGCCAGGTGCAGTGGCTCACACTAGTAAACCCAGCATATCAGGAGGCTGAGGCAGGAGAATTAGTTGAGGCCAGGAGTTTGAGACCAGCCTGGTATATAATACAGCAAGATTCCATCTCTACAAAAACATTTTAAAAATTAGCCAGGTGTGGTGCTGCACACCTGTAGAGCCCAGAAAGTTGAGACTGCAGTGAGCTGTGATCACACCAATGCACTTGTCTTTTTTTTTTTTTTTTAATGGAATCAGCATACAAAACAGCTTCTGACCACCACCACCAATCCCATATTCTTTCCTCTGCACCACAGCTAAGGGGCCTATATCATACCTGGTTAAATACACTAAGAATTCTGTATTCAGTAAAAACTTACATGTTCTCAAAGTTTCTCAAAAAACATCAATGCTACCTGTATAATGCTACAAGGATGGTAAGAAAGTTTCCCTGGCTTCCTTCTAAAAGTGAATGTAAACAGCTCTTATAAAAACTTGTTAGTGGTAGATTCATTTGGTCTCCTTAGAATGGGTGCAGCCTCTTTGTCTGGTAATGCCTCTGAGTCAGGAAGCATGTATAAAGGTTGCATTGGGGATTCTTATACCAGCAGTTTCCCATGGTACCCAGCACCAACCCCTGAGTTCCATACTGACCAGTGGGTCAAGAAATTTGAGTAAAAGAGAACAGTATATGGTGCACTTGGATGGAAGTGAATGAAAGCAAATCAGAAGGAGGGATGTGCAGTGAGGGGTGGGTATGTATAAACAGGCAGAGATCCATGAAGGTTTTCCAAAATCTAAGTGAGAGGGTTGAATTGAGCAGCCGCCTTGGATAGAAGAAGTCTGAAAGAGGCTGAGTTTCAGTTCCATACACATGGGCTCAAAATCCTGTGCCAACTTATTTCTATGATCTTGGAAACGTCATGTAATGAAATAATTACTTAGCTGAAAGTTTCACACCTATGATACAAGGATAATATTTAACACATCGGGTCCTTGTGAAGATTTAATAAGATGGTGTAAGTAAATAATCAGAAGCACACCAGAGGTGCAAAATAATTTTATTAATTTTTATCTCAGAATAATAAAATAAAATGAGGGGTCAGGCTTATACATTTTTAAGTGAAGAAATGCAAATTTCTGGTTTTATTATATGTGTGCAGAGATAAGTTCCTAAATAGAAATTGTATGACATTTGGCCAGTACCTGTGCATTACATTTGCCAAATATATGCCCAAATGTACCGGCATCTGCAAACTAATGTCAGTGCCAGGGCCGCACCTGGGGATTATGTCCGTAGAATCTCCTAGTATGTCTGTGTCTGATTCTAGAGTAGAATCAGACACAAAGCCCCACAGTTAACTGAAAGTCTCTGTCATCTCCATCTCTGTATTTACAGTTTCCAATTTTTGGAAGAAGTGTTCCATGATAGTGTGGGTGCAGTTATTTCCCAACCTCAGCAAGTAAATTTAATTACATTTAACATTTTGACACTGTACTATCTCTATTAACGCTGATGAAAATTATCAGAAATTGGTTCAGAAAAGCATGGGGGGCTTGAAATGAACTGAAGCAGATGGAATTCATGGAGAAGGAATGTGTGACTAACGGGAATGGCTACGAAATAAATACTCATCTTCAGAGTTACTATCCTTGTAGGAACACATATTCACATGTTACACCATACACTCAAAACAGTGGCTGAGGTGTGGAGAATGCAAAAGGCCTCTCACGATCTATTTGGCATGTACTGAAGCAATTGGATAGCTGACCGACACTTAAAATTAGCTTTTCTTTTCTTTTCCTTTTTTTTTTTTTTTCTGAAATCTAGTACTGTTGGAAACCACAGCCTAACTCAATATTTTTATTCTTAGAGAAAGTAACTATCATGTCTTTGAAAAAAATTTACACACTGGGGACGATCATACTGTAATTGGTCACAATGTAGTATGTTTTAAGTTCCTAGAACTTGCAGACTTTATTTTTAAAATCACGTGCTGAGTTTAATTAAACTTGTCAAATGTGAGATGAACTTCATGGGACAGAAGCAGGTGATCTGATCCACAAAAGATAAAAATATAACCATCACTATAATACTGTCTAGGTAAGCCAGTGTTAGATAGAACCACATAATATCACCATGGACATAATTAATATTGATTGGTAATTCTTAGGAGTCTAAGGATGTTGTTTTTTTTTTTTCTGAAAGTAGGACTTAAACAGAGCTGCTGACTGAATATGGTCACATAAAAAAAATCCCAGGCCATTGAATCATTTTTCTCATGTTAATGGAGGAAAGAAACATAAAAAAATGCATGATTGATTATTTTAGAGATTGTATATACTTCCTTATGTGTTTTTTTTTTTCACTGAAAACATACTTTGGAGAAAATGCAGATAAATCACAGAAGCATAGGCAGAGCTTGGGTATTACATTAACAGCCAATGCTCTTTATCCTTGAAGGAACAAAATGAGGGCAGAGAAGTTGAAGGCATTCGTGAAGTTACCACAGCTGGAAGGTGCTAAGAGGGGACAGGATTCTGGGGTTTTTCGCTTAGAGTCCATCTAGCACCATGTGCCATGCCACAGGAAAGAAATTCTCAAGTCCTATATGGCTATGATACAGAAGACTTGGTTAAGAGTGTTGGTGCATTAGCCACTGTGAGTCTGCTGCCTGTAACTGACCACTCTCTCCCACTTAAGATAGAATGGGATAACTTTAAAGTGATAACTCTGAATAGTCACTACTGTATTTGTTTTATAAAAATCTGGAAAAAAAAAGTACACTTTATTTTATGTTAGAAAAAATACATATGTATTTTTCAGATCCCCATTTGCTCATTGAACATACACACCACGTATGGCCTAGGTGTTAGAAATGCATCAGTGGAAATAGCAGATAAAAATCCCTGCCCTTGTGAAGTCTACATTCGGTGGAGAAAACAAGACAGTGAACAAAATGGATGGAAAGATAACACAGAGTACCATCCATGAAGAAGAAGAAGAAAGAAGAGAGAAGAGGAGGAGGAGGAGGAGGAGGAGGAGAAGAAAAACAATTCAGGAAAATAAGAGGGTGGAAAAGCAATTTAAGTAGGATCATGTATATCCAGGATGCAAGGTGAGGGGAAAAAAGGAGCTGGGATGTGTTTCAAGCAAAAGTAAAGGGCAAATGCAAAGGCCAAGTGCTGGGTGTGTCCTGGGAGAGGCGAGATGTTTCCTATGCTGGAGCAAAGTGAGACGAGGGAAGAATCTTAGGAGACATGGCAGGGACAGGGCGGCAGGTGGCAGGGTATAGAGGCTTTTATTCTGCACATAGTAACATGATACCATTTGCATTTTCATAGGATCCCTCTGGATACTGTCTGGAACTAATCTTTATATTCATTTGTTGATGGCTATTTTGTACAAGTCACTTAACATTTCCCCATCTCTGGGATCCAATAAGCACATATTTTAATGTTCTGTATAAACTGTTGTGATGTCCATGCTCTCCTTGGCCATGTCACTATTAGCACAATTATGTTGCTATAACCCAATTACTAGTTTTCACATCTGGTCCTCACCAGACTTTTTTAGTTCTTGATCCCTAGGGAATGCCTCTTTCCATATTTGTAGGTGGCACCTCAGACAATGTTTAGGAGGGACTCAACAAACATCTGTTGAATACAAGGAACTGAAAAATATACAAATTATAAAACAGCTATAAAACAGAATTCTAAATCGGAACTCACATGTTAATAAGCTACTTGCAAAAACACACATCTAAATCTCTGGAACTTTTTAATCACACTGACTAGCTAGGATTTGCTAATTTGACAATATAATCAGCAGAGCAGGACCAAACATGGAATTGTCTGGGCAAATAATGTTTTAAACAACTGAAACAAATTTTTTCGTCTTTTTTTTAAATCGTGGGGACAAAAAGCATGAGTAAATTGGACAAATACATTTTTAAACAATTGAAACTATTATTTTTCTTAATTGTGTAGATAACATTTATGAGTAAAATAGCCCAGAAAAGATTTTGCAATGTGGCATTTGGAAATCTACATAATGTGTTTTTTTAATCACATTTTTGACTCTTTGCTTACATTTAAAAATGCCATCTAAAGGACTTATTTAATATGCCTTCAGATGTAGTTACATGATATAAATGCCTGGATTTAAAAAAAAATTTAGAAGAGTCCAAATTTAAAATATTTATAGTCTGTCATATGGAGGAGAAGGAAATCCTACCATCTAATTAGTTAACTTTTAATGTTTTAAAACTCTTTATTTGGACCATATGCATATACTGTGTCCTACAGTTTGAAGACTTAATGTCACTTAAATCATCACATTGATTTACAAAAATATGAGCGCCTAAACACTTTATTCCTAAAGTGAAACTTCACAATCATTTAGTCTTATATTTAGGCAATATCATTAAATAACAGTCAATACAGGAAACACTTCCAAAGGTCAAAGTTTTCCTAAATCAATATTCTAAATCTATGCCATTTAGGTTTACTTTCACATCTTAAAAATAAAAAGATCACTTCTTTAATGTGGTAAACATAAACTTTTAACTTTTAATTAACGCAAATGAAATAATTAGTAAGAGATGTACCCAGAGTATATACAAGCCTTCCTTTGTTAACTTCTTTAAAGTAAACATATTCATGGTTAGGCAATTAAAATATTAAAACATGATAATATCTTTCTGATATAATAAATCCCTTTCAAAAAGTCAAGATGATCATTCTTCATACTTAGTTAAAAAGTCATTCAAATTCCAAATAATGTTAATCAAGTATAAGTTTTATCCTGTGATTGTCATAATTAAGTTGAAAGTCATTCTCGATTGCTATTATCATCCATTTGAAAATTCTTTAATTTTTAAGATAAATAACTAAGGACTTTCTGAGGTATTTCATTCTCCTGTATTCAAAATTCAACAATGTACACCTAACTTACAAATATATAACAATGTAATATGCAGTTCCATAGATTGTCATTTTGTCAAATCTCCAGTTGTTTAAAATCAGTTTGTTTCTTTAATCTGTTGGGTATCACAATTTTGTTTTTAAACTATAGTGGTGGCACAGGTAAAATCGATGAAATCACTGTAACTGTTAATCAACAATTTTCTCAATGAGTTATCTGGATAAAAGCAATCTGAAAACACTTGGATGGTAAAGGTTTTCGATAATTATGGGATGTGGACATCCTATTTACACCTGTGCCATTTAGAATGATCAAAACATGTAATTATTGCATTGTAGTTCCAATATAAAACTCATCATTGAGAACCAAATACTCTCTGCAAGAAAGGGAATTCAATGCAACAAGTTAGCTGTCCAATAAATTGGATTTTTACAGTTCCTTTACATAGTGACAGTAGCTCTGGTGATTTTTATGCTTTTACTCACCCTGAATAATTTCTTTCTGGGTGGGCTTATTGTGCACGGAAAGAAAAAAAGACCCACAATTTCCAAACCACCTCTTACTTAATTCCTCCTGTTTTATAAATGGCTATTTACATGGATAATCATAACTTTCATTAAAATCTTAAGTATGTATCTACGGCACACCAAGTTTTACTAAACACAGTGATTAAACAGTCATAATGTTTAGTTAGTAGGGAAATGTCACACCAATCCTTACAGCCACTTTCTGTTTAACTTGGTTATTTGGCTTTTACAATTTCAATGTTCACACACTGAACAAACTGACTGACAACCTGAAGCCAGAAATAAATTCTTACCATATTTTCTACACATAACTTTAACCTGCAGTTATAAAACTTTAACTAAAACGATCACAAACACAACATTAATGACGAAGGCATTGAAAGACCAACTACAGTTAGTTTTCACTTTCTTTTACCTTTACTGTACCTTTGGAAATAAACGGTCCTTAAATACTTGAAAACTGTGGTCTAGGCAAACAAGGCGACTAGTCCCAAAGATGACGGGTTACTCTTCCCTCCTTCCCCAGGCCGCGGCGGTTCCAGGCGTTCCACCCACCTGCTCCTCCCTCCCTGCACCAAGGCTAAAAGGAACCGCAGAGGAGCTCGAAAACTGCGAGCGCAGTGAAGAGCAGCCTCGAGAAAGTCAGGACACTGAATGATCAGGACGTAATTTCTGCTTTCACTCGCGGACAGTTGAAGAAAAAGCAAAGCAGTACACATCAGAGATACCACAAGCCCAGTGGTTGCCTCCTTAAAAGCGAAAAGAATACAGTTCAGCCAGGCACAAAGGTCTCCATGGCAACAGTGAATTTAGACCCCCTTTGGCATTATTTATGCAACATTTCATCACAAAAGGACCCTCCCACTAGCCTGCCTAGCAAATTCTAGTTTTCTAATCCTCCATTCCTTTGCCCTGAATTTGTATCTAGATTTTTAACTATCTGTATAATTTCAGTATGCTTTTTTTCAATTTGCTTATGAGCAAAACAAAACAGAACAACAACAAAACCCAAAAGCAACAACAGCAAAAAACAAACAAACAAACAAACAAAAAAACAGTGTTCATAAAATGATGCTCAGACTGAATCTAGACTTTATGTCGTTGGTGAATTCAAAAGCAAGACACAGAATCAAGATAGTTGAGTTCATATTCAAAGCCAGTCTAGTTTTAATTTCAAAGATGGACAGTTATTCAACAAATAAGTTTATTCAAATTATATCATTAAAAAAAGATTACAATTCTAAGGGAGCATGAAATGTGGCAAATCTAACCAACCCAAAAGATTCACAGGAAAGAGAACTTGCCTAGAATACCAACTTTGAAGCTCAATTTTATATAATGATATCCATCTCCACCCACTCTCAGTTATTACAGTACCTCAAACAACTCCTTTGAGTCTTTTACCTGATTCTTTCTATTTTAGATACAGCTTCCAAAAACATAAATTCAGCAAAGTATTTTAAACACTTTTTATTGAACTGTGTACCAAATAGATCCCACATCCACATTTTATAATTAGATGACCTGGGACAAGTTATTTAAAACAGATAACACCCCAATGTAATTAGGTTGCTGTATCACTAAGATGATATCTGCAGAACTACTTTCTTCAATTCTAAAACGCTGTACAAATATAAACTGTTAGAATAAGATTTGGTGACAATGAAAGGAAACACTACTTGTATTCTTTTGAGAAAGGTTGTATTTAGTATTAGCTCAGATAAGAACTAAACAAGGTTACTTGTAAAACAAAGTTTTGATGATTTTTTAAAGCAACACATGATTATTAAAAATTCAAACAGTACATATTTTGATAAAGTACAGGGTAGTTCTTATTCTACAGATTCCTGGCACCAGTTGCTTTGTTCTTTTCCTATCATTGCATTTCCAGACCTAATTCACTGACCTTGACTTAGGTCTTGGTTACCTCTATGTTGTCTTTAGGACAAGTTTGCAAGAAAGGTTGAAAGGTTCATGGGTGTCTGTATTTCCTGTTACTGCATGTTTGGGGGGAATGTTCTATTGCCTGTAGGGTAATCAAATGTCCCCATTTTGCAACGCCAGGAGGTATTATTCTCTTCAAATGAGATGTTCGTGGGACCTCCAGAAGCACAACTCACCCATCGTTCTCTGTGAAGGTGTTCCTGTGAAGGAATGGTATACTGCTTAGAAGGTTGTATAACTTCTTTGTCACATCTTTCCTCTCTCCTAATTCTGAAGACCTCATTCCGTTACCTTTTGACACTCCAAACTGTAGAAGAGAATTTAAAAGCTAGACTGATTATTTCCTTCTTGTAAGAAAATTACTTTCCAAGAGAGAACTGTTCTAAAAAATAAAAACAGCCTATACATTAGCTCCCACTTATCTGTCTTCCATGTCTATTGTCTTCTCTTTAGTCACCTTGATGTCTTTTTCACTCTTCTGCTTCAATTCCTCATACCAGTCCTCTTTATTTCCACACAATCTATTCCTGTTCTTGATACTTCTAATGTGCTTTCATTTCAGCAATTTCCCCCCAATTCTTCTATGAGCTTTGCCAGCTCATTGTTATTCCTTTCATGCCTTTGGTGTTTTATGATCTCTTCTATGGTTTCATTTTTTTTCATGATTTTAAACTTCTTTAGGCTATAAAAAAGAACATGGATAATTTTCTCTTACATCATCTGGAGGTAATTTTCTTTTTCTGGAGTTATACTTTCTCTGCTTTTTGTATGCTATTATTGTGTTCCTTTCCTCTATTTCTGATTTCTTTGTTTCTTTTTTTTTTTGGATCGTGTCAAGGCACTGTCTTATACTTAAACCTTTTGGCTTATTACTAATTTTTTGAGTAATGGCAACCTTACCTTGGTCTGACTTTTGCATAATAACAGATTTGGGACGGGTGTAGTGCTGACTATGAGATAAATGAAGGCAGTTGCTAACTAAACATGGAATTTTTATACCATTCCCAAGCCCTGACATTATTCTCTCTTGTTGGAGCTTGTCTTCCACAGGGATCCCTGTCTCTCCTATGTCCCCTCATGTATTCAGAACTTGGTGTTCCAGTTGAAGATTCTGGATGAAGAGCCTACATAACCACCTTCTTACTTTCTTCCTTGCTTGCTTCCTTCCTTCCTCCATCTTCTTTTTTAAAATTAGTTATGCATACCGTATAATATCTGGAAGGAGATGCTTATGGAACCAAACCACATGTCCATCAATGCTGGATTGGCAAAAAATAATGTAATAAATATATGCCATGGAATACTATGCAGCCATCAAAAAGGAGAAAATTATGGCCTTTGCAGCAACTTGATATAGCCGGAGACCTTTATTCTAAGAAAATTAACACAGAAAGAGAAACCAAATACCATATGTTTTCACTTATAAATGAGAGCTAAACATGGGTACACATGAACATAAGGAGGGAAACAACAGACATTGGGGACTTTTAGTGAGAAGAGAAAGAGTGGGGTGATGCTTGAAAAGCAAGCTATAGGGTACTGCATTCACTTAACAGGTGGACAGATTCAATAGAAGCCCAGACCTCATCATCATGCAATATACCCATGCAATAAACCTGCACATGTTACCCCCAATCTAAAATAAAATAAGTGTTTAAAAAGTACTTGGGAAAGAAAAGAGATGTCTAAACTCTGCATGAGTTTGTGGCTGATTCAGTTTCTAGCGTTATTATGAATGGAATAGTATTCCCAATTTTCTTGTACTTTTGGTTCATTTTAGTCTGCCCAAGAAAGAAGTAGCATAAATTCAACAGAATGAAATAACCATAATAATGGCTTGGGGAAAATCCTAAAGAGGCATACATCTTGACAATTTAACCGTATTCATAAGTTAAAAAAAAATTTTTTTTTTTTTTGCAAACCAGAAATAGAGGGGAATTTTCTCAATTTGACAATAACAACAATAAAAAACTTACCTAAAAAATTATAATCAGTGTTAAATATTGAAACTTTCCCCTTAGATATGAATGAAATATCATTTACTGATATCATTTCTATTTAACATTGTAAGGGAAGTCTTAGGCAATAAAGTAAAAAAAAAAAAAAAGCCACTGGGCAAAAATATCAGCTGGTTCTGTATACCAGCAATAATGCAATTAAAATAATAATAGTATTTATAATATCCTAGAAAAATATCCAATAACTAGGAATAAATTTATAAAAGTGGTGTAAGACCTCCTCACTACGATTATACAACATTCTTAAAAGTAAAGCAGAGCTAAACACCTGGAGGGAAATACCATGTTTACAGATTGATAGACTTAACAATGTAATGATTTTAATCACCAGAGGTTAACTGATAGATTTAATACAACAGAAATCAAAATCTTAGCATGCTTTGTTCTGTGGGGAGAGGGCTGAGGTAATGGATAGTAAATTCTAAAATTTATATGGGAATGCAGAAGAAAAGAAGAGAAAGTAGTCTTGAAGGAAAAGTACAAATCTGGATGACTGAGCCTACCAGATAACATGGTGGTCTATAAAACTGCAGTCATTAGGATCATGTGGTGTCCAAGCAAGGAGAGACAAACTGAACAGTGGAACGGGAGAAAATCCAGACACCAACCTACACATACCCCAGGTTTATGAGAACTATGACATTGCAATGCAGAGGGAAAGATGGTGCCCTCACCTGGTAGACAATTCACCTTCACTTCAATTGCAAAAAAATACAAAAAATCAATTCCATATGTAGTGCAAGCCTAGCAGTGAAAGATTAAACGAAAACACTTTGAGAGTAAAGTAAGCAACACATGAGTGACCTTAGAATAGCCAAGGCTTTCTTAAGTGGGACACAAGATGAGCTACCTCCACATGCACAAAAATTAAAAAGTCATAAATTGGGCCACATTAAAATGGGGAAATTCTTTTTACCAAAGACACCCTAAGGAAAGTGAAGGTATGCTAATAGAAGAAAATATTACAGTTCTCTGTCTCTTTCTCTCTTGCTTGCTCACTCTCATTTCCCCTCTCTGTATATGGGTAAGTCTAGAATGCAATGTAATACAAAACTAATAGGCAACCCAATAGAAAAGGGGGCAAAATACACAAACAAGCACTTCATAAAAGAGGACATCCACAGGATCCATAGGGCCAGTAAATAATTCAAGAGACCACCAACTTTATTACTCATTAGGATACATAATTTTAGCCACCAAAGCATGCCACTACATATCCATCAGAATGGTTAAAATTGAGAGAGAGAGAGAGAGAGAGAGAGAGAGAGAGGCAGCAAATGCCAAATATTGGCAAGTATCGGGTATTATCAGAACTTTCATAAACTGTGAGTGGAAATGTAAATAATGGTAAAAAAATTTGATACTTGTCAATCTCTTTTAAAACCCTTGATATGCATACTTTATTTCTCAGCAATTCTACTTGTAGATATATATGCAACAGAGATGCATTTCTAAGTACACCAGAAGACATCTACTATAATGCTCACATCAGTCCCAACTGAACACTACTGAAACGCCCAGAAACTACAATGGGTATAGTATAGCATAGCATATATACACAATGAAATACTATTCAGCAAAGAAAGTAAACCATCTATAATCACACACAATATTATGACTAGGTCTCACAAACATCATAGTGAGTAAGCTGTACTTGACGGCATCTATACTTTTTTGTATGCATATTCCACTTCAAAAAAAAGTTCTATTTTAGTCTGAATCCTAAACTTTTGGAAGATATAACAGGCATGTGTGTATGAAGACAGGAACATTATTTACCTACTAAATGTTCTAGGTTTGTTGTTGTTTTTTTTTTTTTCATACAGACTGTTGTTTACTTTGTTTTACAACTTTAGATTCTGGGGGTAGACATGCATACTCATTACATGGACATATTGTGTAGTGGTGGAAACTCTTTCAGTTGGCTTACTCCCAGGAGAGTGAACACTGTGCTCCCTTGGTAGTTTATGTATCCTAGCCCCTCTTCTGATCTCCCCTTTATTGATGTCCCCAGTGTCTATTATTTCCATCTTTGTGACCATTTAGCACCCACATATGAGTGAGAACATGTAGTGTTTAATTTCCGAGGTGTTCAGCAATATCGTTGCCAATTTTATTTTTAAAAGAAAATAAAATATTGTTAGATTTTACAGAATAAAAGTAGAACTAGAGCATAGGAGTAGTGATGGAGTGTGATATCATTCATTTAAAAATAATTAACTACACTGTAGCCCTTTTGGATAAATATTACAAACTTGGACGACGACAACAACAAAAAGGAAAACTATATTTTAGTGTGCTGGATGTTTTTATCCACTCACACCAGCATAGTGGAAGAGCAATTAGCATAAACAGAGGGAAGCTTTAACATTGTAAATAGGTGACTTTGTAGTGATTTATAAACAAGTTTAATGTGACTATTTAAAATGCTTATTTTAATAAAACCTGATATTTAAAAGAGATTTTTTTAAAAAGACTAGACTCTTTCCTGAAATGTTGGCTTTTTGTTTTCTGAAAATCAACTTTCTTGTGTAAAACTGTAATTCTATTTCTTATCCTTCCAGACTGCAAGGTATAAAATTACACATGATTGACAGATCACTGAGCCTGCCTTCCCAGGGACATGGGGAAGCTCCGGCAAGAAGATTCTTTTGCAATTAAATCGTTCCGCGGAGTAATATTTTTGGGACCAGTTCAGCTTTTCATTGGTAGCTCAGCACTTATCTGGGTTGTTTATGACCAAAATGGCTTGCAGGAGGTGGTAATGGAAAGAAGAGGAGAAAGGGAAGTGGAAGGAAGTCAGACAAACAATGCTGGACTTTTGCCTGAGTCCCTGGTGGTGACCACTACTCAGATACAACCAAAACCTCAGTGCAGCCTGCTACTGCCCTAAACTCTTGAAATCTACTTGAACCCTGTCCTAGCAGTATAGGGTATACTAAGTTCCATTAATAAAATATGTTCTGGTCATTATTTGTTGTATCGGGTATATGTGTCTTATTCAGGACCTCACACTAGGGAGGTTTATTGCCTTCCTTCAATCTGTGCTTCAAACTAAAAGCTCATGTGATAACAAATTAAGAGGACCAAACAATTTCAGAAGTAGCTCTCTGCCCTGCATGAAATTTATTTCACTGAATTCAAAGCACCCTCGGCTTCTCAAATAGGCTGTGCAGTTGATTGTTTTGGTAATAGTTCAGCTAACCCCTTGGCGTTTCTGATGTTTTAAATGATCAATCCATGAAATTCACATGATTTTTACATCTTCGGCATAAACAAAGCTTGAAGACAGCAACCGCTAGTTATCAAATACATGATGGCAATGATTGCCAGTGAACGGATATAGAACACACTTTTCAAAATGCACTAATTAATTAAAGAAATAGATCTGCAATACAGAATACTCACAAATGCCTCCTGAAATACCACAGTGCATCAGTTTTACTATAAATGTATGCTCTTTCCAAATGATATCCATAATAACAAGTGCAGAATTCTCATTCTTAAAGCAATCTCTTCTCAATCCATTCCCTTGCAATCACTGCACACACATGCGGACGCGCCTTTGGAGAATGCAAAATTTTAAATTACAAAGGAGAGTTCCTAATGGCAGAACTGAGACCATTTTCTGTTTATTACCAGATGAAAAGTGTCTATCATATTTTACCCTTTTCCATAGCTCAGGCATACATTTAAGGAACTGTCTTCTAAGAAGTAACTCAATTTATCTGACTACTAAGAAGATTGCATCTTAATCTCTGAGCATTAAGAGTGGCATTTGTTTCAATTTTTGCATAATTAGCTCGGTCTTTATTTGACATCCTTTAACATTTATGTAAAGTGGTGATCATGAATAATACTCTGTCAAGACAGAGTCGGCCCTGTTTCTTTGACTGGACTTAGGTATTATGTCACTGCTCTTGGCTGAGTCACCTGACGAATACCAATAAGAAAACGCACATGACTAAGCATTTTAAGTTCTTCCCACAATGTGTTTGGCTAAGGCACCGGCCATAGAGACTACTTTGAACACATTTCTTTGCAAAAATAAATAAAACGAACGGGAGTAAATTTTTGGAAACACCACATTTCAATATAACAGATTGTAACTCTATAAAAGTTTCCGTATAACTATTACCTGTAGGATGTCTTCTCCTTGGGTATCATCACAATTTCCTTGCATTTAGGCTGGAACATTCTGTCCTCTAACTTTAAAGAGTTAACTTGTGCCTGGAAAGTTCAGCTATAGAGGACAGTGGTTAAAGGTGCTGTCATGAAGGTGGAGGGTTACAGGTGGGCAAACAAAGGCGACATGACTGGCATCCCTGTATTTCTGGGGCTCTAGTAGTCTCTTTGTGCTTTCTGTTTGCTTATCAGTATTTAAATATTTGGTCAGCAAGCTTCAAGAATTCTAGTATATGTATTACATTTCTTCTTGGTTGCTCTTTGTCCTACGGTGAGGTTGGGTGTGTGTAAAGAGGGATTGGGAGCTAACCTAAACAAGGCCACACTGACCTCCAATAAAAGGACTTAGCTCACAGATACACTAGCACTGTACCGTAAACAAATGTGAATCACAGCAGGCTCAGCACTTTGTCGATTGTAGGAATATTACATCGTTCTTTGAGATTTTTGAAGACTTTTCTGTAAGCCTTGTGGCATATACCCTTCTATTTCTGAATATTGCCCATAGACTGGTTCCTTAAAAACAGATCGAAGCCGGGCTCGGTGGCTCAGCCTGTAATCCCAAGCCTTTGGGAGGCTGAGGTGAGCGGATTGTCTGAGCCCACGGGTTCGAGACCCGCCTGGGCAGCGAGACCTCATCTCTACAATAAATAAAAAAAACAGCCGGGCGTGGTAGCACATGCCTGTAATTCTGGCTACTTGGAAGGCTGAGGTGGAAGGATCGCCGGAACCCAGCAGGTCGAGGCTGCGGTGGCCAGAAGCAGCCACTGCACTCCAGTCTGGGCGACAGAGTGAGACTCCAACTCAAAACAAAAAACAAACAAAAAAAAAACAGATCGAGGTTGCGGTGGCTGTGAGCGTGCCACTGCACTCCAGACAGGGCGGCAAGAGTGAGACTCCAACTTCAAAAAACAAAACAAAACAAGACAAGGCAAGACAAAACACCAGGGTTCTTGATGTACATTACAACTTAAGTTGGTTCTAGAACAGATATTACATTATTTGAAATAAGTGTTTTGATGTCTATAAACTGTGCTTACAGATCCTAAATACTGAGATTGCTCCCTTCATAACTTCAGTCCATCCAGAATGAGATGAGTCCTTGGCATTTCAAAGTTGCTCATATCATCTGATGGATTGGATAAAAATTAAGGCTCATTTATCTTTACAGATGTATGTTATGTTCTCTATTACTTGCTCTAAATTTAGAATTTGGTCACAGCCAATAATGTGCTTTCCTTAATTCACAAATGAGCACTCAAAACTAGAGAACATTATTTTTAAAAATAATGAATATTAGAAAAGCTGGTGTTTGATTTGCTAGGTAACTCACCTTTCTATAACAAGAACTAACTTTCCACAACACTGAAATTGTCTTTGACCATATCCTCATATGATAAGAAATAGCTGTATTTTCTGTTGTATCCAAAAAGCAGCTCAGGCATAAGGTAAAATTTTATCAGAGTTTCTGTGCATATCCAATGGAGGACATTATTGCTGTTTTGATTACTATAGCCTTATAACTGGACTGGATAAAAAAATGTGGTACGTATACATGATGGAATATTATGCAGTCATAAAAAAAGACAAACATATGGACTTTGCAGCAACTTGGATGAATTTAGAGTCTACTATACTCAGTGATCTATCACAAAAACAAAGAACAGAGTACCACATGTTCTCACTTATAAGCAGACCTTGAACAATTATCATAATACTGTATGAAAGGGATTGGCAGTAGTGGGAAGGGCATGGGGTGGGATTGGCAGTTGAGGGAAATTGTCAGGGGAGGGAAGAACACACCTCATCAACAAGGGTGCCTGCATAATGAACATTTGTATATCTAACCCTGAATTGTACTCCATATTAATAAAAAAAGAAAACTTCTCAAACTTCTACTTCTGCTTCTTCATTTACTGTCGATAGTTGTCCTTATCTGATGCTGAGAAATGCCCATGAAGATCACTGAAGTATTTACCTATTTACAGGAGTACATATGTTAATATAACAAACATGCAGATACATTGGTTTTTGTATCAATGTGGGAAAAACATATGCTACATCTAAATTCTAAGCAATATTTGATGCACACTAAAGCTTTAAAAAAACCCTATAATATGTGTCAACTATTTCCTATAGATATATTAAGCACACTGTGTGTTTTAGTTTTCTACATTGAAAAAAATATTCCAACAACTCAACCAAGATGTGTGCACATCTTTTAAAAATGAAGACTAGACCAGGAAGTTGTATTTCAAAATTATTGGGTAGAACTCTTCCAGAGAGTGATGTTGGTGATGAAAGGTTTGATCTGGAAAGAAATGTCAGCAATTAGCTCAGTAGTAATAAACAGCACAGTGATAAAAATGCAACGGGAATAAAGTACGGGCATAAATAAAGTATATCATTAATTTTCTTAAGAAGAGAAACTGAAACTTATAGTGCTGTATAGCCCTTTATTATGAAGGGAACTTAGCTACTCTTGGAGGTAAAAATGCAGTGGGAACAAGGTACAGGCAGACGTTGTGAAGTCATCTGTGAGTGCCTGTCTACAGATGAGACTGCAGACTCAAAGGTAAAAATTTGACTTAAATGAAAATAATATAATGAGTTCTAAATCTAACCAACACTCAAATTTGAGTTGCTTAAAGCAGCAAGAACTTTTTATTTATGAGTGATACACTATTTTAGTAATACTATATATGGATGTAGAAATATTTTAGAATACCTCATCTCTGAAATAAAAATATAACTGAGGAATATGTGAGTTGATGTGTGTATAGAGAAGAACACGCATGCATGCACATTTCACATATACATAATGTTGAGCAGCAAATTATTTGAGAACTGTGAAAAAGCTAGTATCACAAATATTGTTTCTTTTTTCCATAGCATCATTTTCACTTTTTCTTTAATGATCTAATGGGAATTATCACATTCCATTCCCCTCCGGTTTTTTTTTTTTTGTAGATTCTTACTTCTTTCTTAAATTAGAAAATATAATTTATTTAGAAAGTAAATTAGAGAGAGAGAGAGAACTTCACTTCTCCAAAGTAGGAGAAGGGCAAAAGCTTAGGAAACATAGCAATGACCATGGCTCAAAGAGCACATAAACTATAGACTTTTTCTTACAATACTAAGGAAAATGGAATATTGTCCTATGTAAATTTTCCTTTTTATGCAGAAAACAGTCACATCATATTGAGCCATAAATATATTAAACTATACATAATTGGAACAGATTTAATTTAGGTTATTAAAATAAAATTTAGATTTCTAAATTTTAATGTGGTCAATTGGAAAATCCTAATCATTTAAAATTTATTCAAATTATTTGATTAGGTCTCATTGCTAATATTTGTTCACGTCTCATAATGCATTATGATTTTAATAGCATATGTTTCCAAATGAAAAAATACATCATAATAATAAATACATCTATTGCCTTATATTTTACAAGATAAATTTACATAAATTATCACTTTTGCTATTCTCAATAATCTTTTGAGTAGCTATTAATAACTAAAACCAAAAGGATATTACAAATTTAATAACAGAAAGCTAATTTATATCAAAATTCTTATTTGGAAAGTTAAATTACCAAGCTAATTACTGAAAATACTCAGGCACACATTAAACTATACTTAGGTAGCGAGGTATAGAAGAAGGCATTTAGATAGTAGTATTATGTCTCAAAACATTCACCAAAATACCTTCAACTCTCCCAACTCAAAACACGCTAGAAGGTTTTGCCAAGTGCGGAAAAGTGATCCCATACCTTCTACCCCTTTCCTCTCAAGATTAAAGCAGGCATTCCTCCAAGAGTAATTAAGTTCCCTTCATAATAAAGGGCTATGCTGCACTGTAAGATTCAGTTTCTCTTCTTAAGAAAATTAATGATATAATTTATATTAAAATATATTTTATTATGGTAAAACACCCTATCATAATAATTTAATTTTTAACATTGCAAATGGCTCTCAACAATGTAGTAGCATCACTGTTTTGATATTAAATTATCATATTTAGGAAGTTATAGGTAGAAATATATTAGAGTTTTTCATTGTTAGTACCAAGAACCCCATGACTTTTGTCATCTGGGAATTTCAGAATACAAAGCAACACAAATGAATATTTCTTTCCAGGCAAGTTCCCCCTGGACATGTGTCAGTATGCATAATAAACATGATGACATTAGATAGTGCTATTCAAACACTTATTTGGCAGTCACAGCAAGAAACAAGGGCATTGCCCTTTGGCCATGGAGGCCAGAGTGTCATGTGTCCAGATGGGAGAGTGACACACGGAGACACTGAGGGCACTGATAGAATAACCTTACAATATTCATGTTTGAAAAAGACAGAAACCAAGAGACAGCTTCACTTTCTCTTTAAATATTAAAAAAAAATCAACAATCGAGAATAGTGCTTTTCATTTTTCAAGCTAATATTAAAATATGATGATGGATTAAAACAATCCTTAGCCGGGCTTGGTGGCTCAGCCTGTAATCCCGCGCCTTTGGGAGGCTGAGGTGAGTGGATTGTCTGAGCCCGCGGGTTCGAGACCCGCCTGGGCAGCAAGACCTCATCTCTACAATAAATTTTTTAAAAAATCAGCCGGGCGTGGTAGCGCATGCCTGTAATTCCGGCTACTTGGAAGGCTGAGGTGGAAGGATCGCCGGAGCCCAGCAGGTCGAGGCTGCAGTGGCCGGGAGCAGCCACTGCATTCCAGTCTGGGCGACAGAGTGAGACTCCAACTCAAACAAACAAACAAAAAAACAATCCTTGTTCTTTAATTCTCTTGTGACAGTGGTAGACTAAAATCAATGAGGGGGTAAATCCAGTACAATATACCATAATACATTTTAATGATTTATTTAGATATTTTGATAAATACAACATAAGTGAATAATTTCATAATTTAAAAGTAAAGAAGCTTCTTGGACTATTCTCTACCCTACTACAAAGAGATACTTAGGAGTGGGGACTTTACAATGAGCATCTTAACAAAAAATCACTGACCTTTTGGGCCTTTGCATCCAAAAGGCAACAGGTACTCATCAACAGGAGGTAAGCATAAATGTCATTGTTTTGCAAATCTATTGAACAAACTTCATCTGTGTTTGCCATATTAAAAAGATGGTAACAGGCAAAGCAGGTGGCTCTTGCCTATAAGCCCAGTACTTTGGGAGGCTAAGGCAGGAGGTTGGCTTAAGTCCAGGAATTCAAGACCAGCCTCGGCAATATAGCAAGACCTCGTTTCTACAAAAAATAAAAATAAAAAAATCAGCCAAGCATAGTCGTGTCCGCCTGTAGTCCCAGCTACCCAGGAGGCTGAAGCAGAAGGACTGTCTGAGCCCAGGAGGTTAAGGCTGCAGTGAGCTGTGAATGACACTGAACACCAGGATGGCCATAGAGTGAAACCCTGACTTAAGAAAAAAAGGTGGCCAATTACTTTTCGACGTTTTGCAATATGAAATGTTGTCGGCTCTTGTATCCAGACAACAAGAACCATCCCATGAAATAAACACAATTAGTTTATCCATATTATAATTTTTAATGCCACAGTTGCAGTGGTTGTCGATTTTCAACTTTAGTGTCTATTACTGGTGTCAATGTTAGGATCTCATGTGCCTCACCAGGACTCTCAAACAACCTTGCCTGTCTTTAAGTATACAAGATTACGCAGCCACATATCTGCTTTGACAGTGAAATTGACTGGAGGCCCCAAAGGAATCCAGCGTAAATGGCTAATTATAGACTTTGCTGCATTCAGCCTTATTATCATATTATTTTCATGTCAAATGCAAAACACAGGATGATTATTCTCTCTAAAAATTTAAAGGCAATGCATATGGACAGAACTTGAGCTTATGATAAATAAATATTTTAGAGAAATCTATTACACAGCCCAGCAAATTATTAGATGAATCTCATTTTGATTATCTTTTATTCATTCAACAAATAGCTATTAAATGCCTATTTTTTTTCTGAGCATTCTGAAGAACAGAAAACTGGATGTGGCCACACCCTCACACAGCTTACAGGCTAGCTTTATTTTGGAAAAACTCAGTATCTGATAACTGCTTTTGCTTCTTCTAGAAATTCAATTTTATTTATCTTAAACAAATCAGCCTACTTACTTTTAAAAGTGACTTCCATATACTAAGGGGACCCCCAAAAACCCAAAATTTATATATTAAAGTTGTATATTCATTCTCACATGTTTAAACTTTAGTTACCTTCAAAGTACTCTCCGTTTGATGCAATACAACTATTGAGACACTTTTTCCACTGCTCCAAACGGTTTTGATGCCTTCAATTCTTTTTTTTTTTTGAATTGGAGTTTCACTCCATCGCTCAAGCTAGAGAGCAGTGGTATGCTCACAGTCACCCCAGCGTCGACCTGCTGGGTTCCAGTGACCTTTCCACCTCAGCCTTCCAAGTGGCCAGAACTACAGGCGCACGCTACCATGCCCAGCTAATTTTTGATTTATTGTAGAGATGAGGTCTTGCCAAGTTGCCCGGGCTGGTCTCGAAACCATGGGCTCAGGCAATCCACTCGCCTCAGCCTCCCAAAGTGCTGGGATGACAGGCTGAAACACCGAGTCCGGCCAACGCCTTCAATTTTGATGCCTCGTGGTACTTCTGTGGTTTTTTTGTTTTACCTCTTCTACGTTGGCAAAATGTTTCCCTTTGAGGACTTTTTTCATCTGATGAAACAAAAAAAAGTTGCTCATGGAACGATTGAGTCAATAGAGAGGGTAGGCACGAGGGTCACACCGTTTTTGGTCAAAAACTGCAGAACGCTCAGCATGGTGTGGGCGGTTGTTTATGTAAATTATCCATTATGAAACAGGCAAGCATGCTGAAACAATCTCCCAAAAAAATTCACTGAAGACAAATGCAGCCTCTCACAACAACACTAGCTGGTACAATGATGCTGATGGGTTCCTAGATCACTTACCAAGTGGGGGAAGCCAATACTACAAGAGGTCTGCCCTCCCCAAAATAATTCCAGTTTTGTTTTTGTGTCTTCCTCATAGTAGACATGGCCTGACTGATTGAATTAGTATTTTGCTTTTTCATTGATAAATAAATAATATTAGGGCATACCTTGAATCCATATTATTGTTTACTTCACTACTGCACAGAGGGTGGACATAAGGACACAGAAGAGTAGTATTGCATGTTTTTTGAGTAGTCATATTCACAGACTGGTTCTCCTTTTGCGGTGGAAGTCTCAGATGCTAGAATGTGGTCTGTGGAAAGTGAGACTTTGCAATAACACCAGTGTTTCGCGTGTGCAGCAATCAGCTGAGGCAACTTGTGACTCCATGTCTTCACAGCCACCCAGGTGTCCTGAAACATCTACAAACTCTCTACTCGTTACTACGAATTGGACAGTGTCCATGATCTAGACGTTCTACAAAGTTCTTTATGTATATCACTAACAACTTTCACCACGGCAAAGAAAAGATTATTGATTTCATTTAGAGATGAGAAAGATTCAAGAATGGGAATGACTCATGTCAGGGCACTGAGCTGGTGCATTGTGGAGCACGGTTTTGAGTACAGTTCTGCTTCTGGAGCTTTGAGCCTTCTTCTCTTGCAGCCTGGTAACCCCAAGCTCAACAGTCCCCAACAACTCCTAGTTTTTGTGCAGTCTGCATTCTCCTGACACCTTCCTTGTATTCACTGGTTTTTCAAATCTTAGTTCTTCCTCTCACCTAGAAAGCCTGGGGCTCAGCTTCTCCAGAGGTTTCCAATGCTCTGACCCAATTAAACACACATGTCCCGGGATCTCAAGAAGTACCTTGTTAAAACAGTTGCTTTGATATTATCATATCAAGTGGGAAATTACATGAAACATTTATTATCCCAAGTACATCAGTGGAGGGATGAGAGGGAGATTTTCATGAGCATTTTTATCTGCTTTTAGTCTTAAAGTCTGGAGACCTACTTGTACCTTTATCCCTCCAGGACTAGGAAATGTGCTATGCCTAGGAGCCACAGTCAAGCATGTGTCTCAAGTTTCAAAAGAATGGACTTTTTTCTTCCTTTTGAGTCCCTGGGCAGAGTAAGGAAAGGAAGGATCAGCCTTAGGTACCGACTCCAAACCTCTCAGCAAATCACGTCCCCTTTCTAACCATCCTTCTCTCTTGCCCTGGAAAAGTTTTCTTTAGTGTGGCCTCATGCTGTCAGTGGTTTTCAGTCATCTTCCATATAATTTAATGGTTGATTTTAATAAAAAACAAGAAGAAGGCATTAAACAACAACATAAAGATGATGTATATTCGCTTTTAGAAAAAAAATATTGAACAATCGATTTATCTGTGCTTTAAGAATGTAGAGAACGAGAACATTTTGCTATGATGCAGAAAGGAATCCGGAGCAGGAATTGCTCTGAGTACTAGTTACAATCCCAGGTTTCCTTGGAAGAAGTTACTCAACTTGTAGTATATGAAGTTCCTTTATATACGAAACGAGAATAACTTTTATACAGCCTAGTTTAAGTAATGGTTATGGAAATACAGTGAAGCTACAAGTTCTTTAGGGTCAAGGGCTCAGTAAAACACATACTGTACTCCTCAAAGTGCCTAGAAGAACTCTGAGAAGAAGAAATCTGTGGGTACCTATCACAGAGGGTACCATAGCGCACACGCTCATGGAGTAAACATATTACACTGATGAAAGCAACTTAAATTATACAGGGACATAAACATGTGAGGTGACCACACTGTCAATGTGTTGCAGAGGCTGAAAATTTGATGCTGAAACAACAGAAAAGGGTCTTACATTCTAGTGACAAGTCATACATAAGTAACATCCACAATAAATGAACACGATTGGTTCTCATGCGATAAGTCTTATAAAGAAAGTAAAACAGTCTGATAAGAAGATAGAGACTTTGCAGGAATAAAAAGGCCCTTGTAGACAAAATTAAGGTTTGGATTTTATTGCAAGTACAAAAGAAAGCCCTTAGAGGGCTCTAAGTGACATGAAGCATTGTCTTTAAAAAGATCAACCCAACATATTATGCTAAATTTAATGTAAACCTATCCAGAAAAATAGAACCAATAAAGAAATAATCTTGTTTGGAACTGAAATGCCATGATTCATAGAAATGGTTTCTACATAGGGGACCATTTAGGAGGCTATTGTAATTATGCAGAAACAGTGGCTGGGGATTTGGTGGCAGTGGTGGACAAAGAGAAGAAAAGTGTGCTCAAATGGAGCTAATAGAACACAGCGGTTGTGAGAGACTAATTCTAAAGACGTCCCCCTAGCCAAGACTCCCATCCATGGTTACTCAAATGTTCACCAAGATTTATGGTGAAGGAACTCTGAAGATAGACATAGGTTATAAGTCAGTTGACCTAAAATTAGAGACTATCCTGGATTATCCAGCTTAATCCAATCTAATCACATCAGCAGATAGAAGATGATGATGAGCCAGAAAAGGAAATCAGGGAGATTCAAAGTCAAACATGGAGGTCTAGAGCCACGAGCCCAGGAAGACAGGTGGACTCCAGAAATTGAGAAGAACCCTCTCGGTCACCAGCCAGTAAGGAAATGGAGAGCCCAAACCTTGTACTGCATGGACTGAAATGTGGCCAACAACCTGAATAAACCTAGAAGCAGACTCTTTCCAAAAGTCTCCAGAAAGGAATGCAGGACTGCTGATGACTTGATTTCAGCCCAATAAGACTTATGTTAGGCTTCTGAGACTGTGAGATAAATAAATGTGTGTTGTCTTAAACCACTGTGTTTGTAGTAATTTGCTACAGCAGTAGCAATATATGACAGTGGGGAAGTATTAGAAGGGAAAGAGACATGTTAGGATGACTCAGTACTCTGGACAGAGTTCAAGGGAGTGGAAGGGTCATTTACTGAGATGGGAAAAATGATGGAAGAACATTTGGACAGGGAAATAGAAAACAAAAAAATTTGCTTTGAACATATTCAACTTGAAATGTCTATCATTCATCCAGTAGGAGGTGTCAGGCAAGCAGGTAGAAATATACATTTAGAGTGCAATAAAAAGGTGAGGGCTGGGGACATAAATCAGCTTCACAAATGTGTCATAAATACATACATGGTATTTTTAAAATGAGGCTACACACGTGCTTTTAGGGATATAAACAGAAAAACAGAGAATGTCTCCGGGATTTGTTTATTAACAATGCCTTAGGAAAATCAGGGACATCAGGAGGGAGAAGAGACTACATATTGTTAAGAATTGAATTGTATCCCCTTCATCTCAAAAATATGTCAGTATCCTAGTCTCCAGAACACGTGAATATGGCTATATTTGAAGAAAGGGTCTTTATAGATGTAATCAAGTTAAAATGAGGTCATCAGAATGGGTCCTAATCCAATATGACGAGTGTCCTTGCAAAAAGGAAAAAAGTAGACAGAGACACACATGGAGACCACGTGAAGATGAAGGTGGAGGACAGGATAATGCTTTTATAAGCCAAGGAAGGCCAAAACTTGACAGCAAACTCTCAGAATCTGGGGGAGAGGCATGGACCAGATTCTCTCTCACAGCTTCACAAGGAATCAACACTGACGACACCTTGATCTTGGACTTCTGGCCTCCAGAACTGTGAGATGACAGATTTCTATTATTTAAGCCACCTGGTTTGTGGTACTTTCTTATGGCAGCCTGAACAAACTAATTCACACACATAATACTGTGAATTTGACTCCTGAGATGGCTGCACAGGTATATTTTGGCAATAAGCTCTACATATCTGGCATATATACTATTACCTCCTACTTCAAAACAAATTTTAAAAGGTGAAAATATGGCAAGAACAAATAATCTATTAAAATAATTATAGCTGCAATTTCAATTATTTAATTAAATATGTTTTAAATGCGGTACATATACACAATGGACTATCACACAGTCATAAGGAAGGACAAAATCATAAACTTCACAGCAACCTGGATGAATTCAGAGACTATAATACTGAGCAATCTAACACAGAAACAGAGAACTGAGTATCGCATGTTCTCACTCATAAGTGAACCTTGAACAGTTATCATAATACTACAAGAAAAGGATTGGCAATAGCGGGAAACTGCGAGTGGGTGGGGGAGGTGGGATTGGCAGGAGTGGGAATCTGATGAGGGACAGGGGGTACACCTCATCAACAAATGAACATTTGTATATCTAACCCCAAACTGTACCCCACATCTTTAAAAAAAATTAAAAGTTAAAAAAAATGCTTTAACTATTAAATTTTTAAGAAACAGCAAACATGTATTTATTCAAGCATAAACTCACTTAGAAGTTAAAGTTTCTTTTACTTCTTTACTTAAAATCTATTGCAATTCAATTGACACAAATTACTGTTATTTGAATATTAATCCTTCATGAAAAATTATGGGAAAAAAGGTGCTCAACAGTCTCAGTTATGAACCCATGATAGTCCTTGTGTTTATTCAAATACTGTTTTAACTTAGATCTGTTAAAAATGTCAAACTTTCAATTTCTCAAATGAAAGAAACTCAAAACTTGGGCTGAAAGTCTGTGAACACGGCAGGTATCATACCCCCTCCAACTTTAAAAGGAACACAACTTCTGCTATAAGTAGAGATTGATACATAATTAGGCCCCATGCAAGGAAATGTGTTTAAGGGTGACACTATGCATTATAAGAAATTCTCAAGTTCGTTATCAACCACAGAAAAAGAACCCAAGGGAAAAATACTCTTATAAAATATAGTACCTCTGAGTTTTATCAACAGTTTGCAACAAAACTGGAAGCAGATGCTGCCATCTTAATATATTATGCTAAATGCAGTGTGAATCTACCCAGAGCAGTGGAAGGATGAAGAGTCCTGTTAAATTCTGAAACACTATGATTCATAGAAACACAGAAAACACATGGTTGAAGTAGAAAATTAATGCAGTGTTTTCTCAGTCAGGCCTTAGGTTTTAAACATCATCTATATGCTGATGATTCTCAAGGCTTTCATCTCCAACTTTGCCCTCCCCACTGAGCTCTGAATTCGTCCAGGCAACCGCCTACTTCCCATCTCCACTGGGGATTTATTTACCAGACTTCTCTAAGTTCATACCCCCAGAATAGAATCTGTTCCTTCTCCTATTATCCCCATCCCAATACTCCCAGCCTTTCCTCTCTCCCAGGCATCCTTGTCTCTGTCAATGAGGCCACAGGCAATCTAGTTGCAGGGAACCAAAACATAGAAGAGATTCTAGCCCAGTCTCTTTTCCTTATACCTCACAAAAAACACACCAGGAAGCTCCTGTTGGTTCTGCTCTCTTGCACAGCATATCCTGAACTCCTCCACTTCACATCGTCTCTTGTCTAAATTTCTGCAAGAGCATCTTACTTGGTTTCTCTGCGTCCCTTGCACTCCCACACCCACGTACTGCCTCCAGAGTCTTTACTTTCCAAAGAAGAGAGAGTTTTTCAAATGTTTAATCACATTTTTTCACTCTTTTGTTTAAAAAGATTCAAATGCCTACCAACCCAATCATCATCATCATCTTAATCTTCACCAATAGGGCACCTGAGGCTTCTGGATTTGATAGGAGTCTGCCTACTTCTCCGATTTAACTTGCTTCCACCCTTTTTCTTTATACTAAGCCTCAAGCATATGGCGTTTTCTCTTCCTCAGACTCATGAAGCCATTTGGATCATGCTCTTCTCAGGTGGCTTCCCTCTGCTTGTCCTTTAAGTCTGAGCACAGGTGTTGATTATCAAAGAAACCTTCCGCTCAGCTAAACTGCCCAACCTCCCCACTCCCTCTCAATTTCATGGTGCCATGTATTTTGTTTTCTTCATGCCACTCATCTCTATCTGAAGCTATACTTATCATGGATCTACTTTTCATCTTTTCTTGTTGCTTACATATTAATCGTTTGTCTCCCCAAGTAAGTCATTGTGGTTTAGAAATATGCCTCCCCATTTACTTTCCACAAAATTTTAACCTTTTAAAAATTCTTTTTGATGAATTATCAGACATTGATCTAAGGTTGTGGCTTTCTTTTTTCTATAAACACAAGTGTGTCCTCTTTAAGAGTCTGACTTCCTTTCCAAATCAGTGACTCTCAATAGCTACTCTGTCACTATGACAATCAGTCTTAAATGAGGGAGAATTATTAATCACTTGCTGACACTCTAAAGGGAGAATGACAATTCTTGAACTTTTGGGAGAACAATAATCTATTTTATAATGTTGATAATAAACAAAATTTCAATAATTATTTTTTGTCCAGTATAGACCAATAAAGCCTAACACTGACTGGCGAAACAACAATAAGGAATGCTTTGTCTGTAGGTCTGAGTGTGCTCCAGTCCTGAGAGGGTGTGTCTAGACAAAGGCTGGCCTCAACACAGATAGGTCTGAAGCCACCTCCCCAGAGGAGTTTTGAACCTGAGAGCCTTCCCCATGCCCATCTGCAGCTTTGGCATTTCCACCTCATGACCAAGTCACAATAAACTCCCTCCACTTGGCCAGACTCTATTAACCTTTTATCATTATAGTTTCTTCCTACCAAAATCACATTGAGAATCTCTTAACCTACACAATGACCTCCCTTAAACACGAGGAGAAATTTAGTCCTGATTTATGTGACAGCAATTTGGTTTGAGTCCTAGTATTTGTTATGTTGATTTATGATAACAATATAAGTGCTGATGACAAAGTTTTATAACTTGTTCTGGACACAAAGTTCCACTTTTGCTCCTATACCCTCCGTTCCCTCAACACGCACAAACGAAAGTCACGTGGCCATTCCCTGGGAAGGGAGCTGAGCAACGCCTGGCCAGCTCATTGATGATGATAGTCATGACCTTCATGAATGGAGCCTAAGCAAAAACCCAATGCCTAGCTTAGGTTGGGCTCAATGTCATCAAGGAAATTACATGCAGAAGGTTTATCCTCCATTGTACACCATAGCTTGAAATTGTAAAGATTTCAAACTCTTTAGTTGAAATGTTGAAGAATCTATTTGCAAGAATAACTGATTTTTATCACAATTCTGTAAGGTATGTAAGACATGTAAAAGAGATGTATCCCCGAAATTGAAACCGAGAGAAGTAACATGACTCGTCCAGATTTATAAACCATAGTTTTAATGTCGAAACACTGCTTTGATGTTTACTCTCAGTCCAGAGCTACTCTCTTTCCTAGAGTTTTGTCTTTAGAGAAACCAAAATTGTTAAGAAGCAATACTTATTTTTAGAGAGTAATATTAAGCAATCCAATATTCCTGAAATATGTCTAAATAACTAATGGGTCAAATAAGCAAATCTATGCAGAGATATACTGAATCTTCATAATGCTAGGTCTTTTTTTTTAATTTTATTTTTTTTTAAGAGATGAGGTCTTACTCTAGGCTGGCATACAGTGGTGTGATCCCAGCTCACCACAGCCTCAAACTCCTGGGCTCAAGTGGTCCTCCCACATTAGGTTCCTGAGTAGCTGGAATTACAAGCATGCACCACCACAACTGGCTAATTTTTTATTTAATTACTTTTTTTTTTTTTTTTTTTTAGAGAATGAGGTCTTTCTGTGTTATCAAGACTGGTCTCCAATTTCTGGGCTCAAGTGATCCTCCCAAGATGGCTTCCCAAAGCACTGGAATTACAGGGAAAGCCACTATAAGGCCTCCTTACTTCTTTAAGGTACATGTAGTAAGTACGTTGGAACATTAAAAACATGGCTGCACAAAAAATAGCATTAGGAGGTTATATTGCTTACTGAGACTAAGGAGCTTACTAATTCTAAAAACAAAAATAAAAAGTTTCCTCATTTTCTAAGGTCAACTAACAATGGTTTAAGTTAATTCCCATACTTAATAGTGTCACAAATTTCTTTCCTCCGTGGTGGCATCTATTTCTTTTCCTTTGGGCTGAATCATGTCATACATGGGCAGTACCAATCAGCTCCTTTGTGACATTTTCTAAGTTTTTGCCAATGTCAAGATTTCTCAATCAAAATCCATTTTGCTTTGGAGTTGTTTTTATTTTAATGTCAAGATGGCATTCCTAGAGCAATTATCCTGTTTCAAGTAGCTTGTATAAGTAATGAAATCACGGCTTAACTCGATTCTTTCCTGCAATTTTGTAGACATGAATTAAAATAATCTTTTAAAAATTCTTCTTATTAAAACCATTTATGACATTTATGAGACAGGTAAGAAAACTTTGATGCTTCCTTCAAAATGGGAAGACGAAAATGTCACAAGAACTATCATTCTTGTGGTATTCAGAATTCAGAAAATAAACCACTGCCAGAAGCTAAGGAACTAGCCAAACCCACAGTCCAATCAGGCACCCAAAGACATTAGTTGACATAGTCTGGATTTAATTTATATGTATCAATTTGTGCGTTCTGCTTCAGGCAATATATAGCTCTAAGGCTGAATTAAATGCCGGTGTTCACCCATTTCCCAGAGATGACCACTGTAACTAGCCCATGGAATAAGACACTGTTACCCACTAAAGTCTCAGCTCATGGGTCCTCACTTTCTCAACGTCCTTAATCTGTATTTCCACGATGGCTAGTGAATGTCTATATATTAATATCAACCTACCAAAGTTTTATAACTATTGCTTCCCTCTCTCTTCCTCTGACTCCCCAACAAAATCTCCATTTCTAATTTATTAGATTTATCAGTTCCTTTAAGTCGTGTTCATCTTTGCATCTATAGCAACTTGTTAGAACTGTATTTAAAATATATATTTGTGTAATAAAAAAACAAAATATGTGCCAACTGAAAAGTTCAAATATTTTTGATAAAATATTTGGATAATGTGTTTCTTGACAGTGGATATCTTTTTTATGCTTCTTTCAAAAAAAATGTAGTTATTTTGAAGGAACTTATTTCTTACTGAAAGTACAGTTATACTTCTGATTATCTGCATGTCCTTCACATTTTTAGTGAATTTACATGATTACTTATTATATATAGACTATGCTTAGCAGGGTAAATAAGATATCTTTAATGTCCAAAGCAACATAATGATTCTCAGAAAGGTTAAAATTAAAACTTGTGCCTGGGTTTTGGCTTCTGATAAGTTTGAAAAAATAAGATTTCCACCTCCCTTGTTCCCACCTGATGAACTATTTTCACTTCAGTTTACCAAGATGAAGAACCCCAAGTGATACAGAGCATGTGAATCAATAGAATCACTTCTACTGCTGATGGAAACATAACTTATACAACTATTTTAGAAAATAATTTGGTGTTAACTTATGATGAATTCAACTCTTGCATATATAGTGAAAAAGAATTCTTAAAAATGTAAAGACAGAGATGTAAAAGGCTGTTCAAGGCAGCAATGCTTGTAACAGCAAAAACTCAGAGGAAACTCAAATGTTTATCAAAGGGAGAATGGTTGAACTTGGGTACAGTCACATGGTGAGTTATTCTGGGGGCACTGAGCAACTACAGCTGGGCACCGCACACTGAGTGGGGAAGCGTAGCATAGGATTGAGAGTCGAGGTAGTAGAGCCAGACTGACTATGGCATCAATGGTGGTGTGACCTTGGACAATTTTGTAACCTCTATATTCCTCATTTCCTCTTCTCTGGAGTGGGGATAAAAGCATCTACCTGTTAGGGTTATTGTAAGAGCTAAATGAACATACACATAGCAATTGGGATGGGCAATGATCCTAAGTAAGTGTTTGCTCTCACTATTTAAATATCATTTACTAGGATATAGTAAGAGTTGAGCAAATATTCAAATATACTTAATGTTCATACTCATTAAGCACATGAAGAAGAGATCATTTCTATATCTTACAATGTAATTATAGTTAACATACTAAAAACTGTATATATAGTTATATAACTGGAAAAACAATAGCAGCTATTAAACAATGAAGAACAATATTTATAATTATGTGTCTATAGTGTTTAAGAAATATAGACACTCAATATAAAGGATTTTCTAATTTTAATTTAATTTACACTTATAATATTCTCTATTCTTGAAAGTCATGTAAGACCATTGATCAAATAAGCAATTCAGCATGACTACATATTTTAAATTAAATACTGACATGAAATAATTTTAGAAATAAAAAAAATACAAGCTAAAGTTGGTCTTTATTCAAAAGTAAATCAATAGTAAATCATCTATTCAAAACACTTGATTTTTCAAAGGAGGAAAACTG
This sequence comes from Carlito syrichta, assembly GCF_000164805.1. Taxonomy (NCBI): domain Eukaryota; kingdom Metazoa; phylum Chordata; class Mammalia; order Primates; family Tarsiidae; genus Carlito; species Carlito syrichta. The sequence continues at coordinate 484,030 of NW_007246222.1, read as the reverse complement.
AGTCCCAGAGAAATAAACAAAGAATCCAAAAATCACATGAGTTGGGGACAGGACACTAAGTAGAAACTCTATATTCTAACTGTTAGCTCTCTTTCTAGGGCATCATATACAAGCATTTTAAATAAATAACTTGGAGCCGGGCTCGGTGGCTCAGCCTGTAATCCTGCACCTTTGGGAGGCTGAGGTGAGTGGATTGCCTGAGCCCGCGGGTTCG
>NW_007246222.1:407184-483734 GCF_000164805.1 Carlito syrichta | reverse complement strand
GCGGTGGCTGGGAGCGGCCACTGCACTCCAGTCTGGGCGACAGAGTGAGACTCCAATTCATAAATAAATAAATAAAAATAAATAAGTAAATAAATAAATAACTTGGGCAACACAATAGCTGTTTAAATTATGAGACCTCTGACATCTTGTTCTATAGCCTGGGGCCATGTGGTTGACCATCCATGGTCTTAGAGGAGGGAGTTAGCCTTGTGGCCAGGCAGGGCAAGAATGGCTTAGGCAGTAAGCCCAGCCAACCAAAGGCCCTGAGAGGTGGGACTGGAACTTATGGGGGAGAAACACTTTCACTCCGTCTGAGGCCTGACAGCATCCCCAACCTCTACCTCTGCCAATCTCACCTCTACTTCCCACAGATTTTTAGTGCTTCCAATTCTAAGAAGATTTACACACAGCAGCCATTTTGAACTTCCCTTCACACCAAAATCCCTCTTCGGTCTCAGGCAGTCTCCCCTCCTTTCCTCCTCCAGTCAGGACTTTTCTACTCCCTCCCCAAGGGCCTCTGCACCTGGGCTCATGCCCACATTCCTGTTGACTTCCTTCAGGGCTTGGCTAGTTGAGTTAACCCCCATCTTTTCTCTCATATTATTCCAATTTTCTCCTCTAGGTCATTTTCTCACTACAAAATGCTCAATTTTTACTGTTTTCTTCAGTTCTTTTTGTCAAGACATTATCTATGATGGTTTTTTGTCAAACCTCACAAAGTGTTTCCTTCTATTTCTCTCATCCACCCATATCTTAGTCCACTGCAGAAGAGTTTCTATTATCGCTATTCTATACAAATGCTTTGTCCCATGTGGGCAATGGTTTCTTAATTTCTAAGTGAGACTGTCTTCCTGAGACACTTATTTTCACATCTGCAGTATTTGATGGTTGAGTACCCATCCTTCTTGATGCAGTTCACATACCTTGATCCTGATATTAAAAACCATCATAATTTTTGCCAACTTTCTGTCCGTCCTTGTTTTCCTCAAAATACAGCCATTCCCCTAGGTTCTGCCTACAAGGACTGATTATTCTTCATACATTTTCCTCCGCTCGTTAGTCTGCCCCTAAAGCATCATCCATCATATCTACTTGTATCAGACTTATGACCATTGATTGTGACAAGGTTTCTAGAAAATTCTAGAAATACATTTCCAATTGTCTGTTACCTCCATGGATGGTAAATGGTTACTAAAAGTCATATACATCACAGTGTGTTTCTCCCCTACACAAATACTCCTATTTCTGACTTCTCTGTCTCAGTTTATGACATTACATTCTTCTTGTTACCCAAGCTCAAAATCGTGATGTTAGCTTTGAGTCCTCTTGTCCATTTGCCTAGTATAATTATGTGCAAGACCAAGAATGTCTGTAGAATATGACCTTCACTTAATCTCTAGTGATACAGTCTACACTATTTCACAAACATGGAAAGAAATTCCTCAGGAATTCTTCACTAGCTGGGTCCCTGGTACCCTATTCATTCTCACTTCATCCAACACCGAAGGCACTTAAATATAAATCAGGTTTAGATACTATAATATTACCTTCTAGGCTGCCATTTTTTTAAGCTCATTCATCATTCATTCATCATTTGTTTAGTGTATATACTGCAACAGGTATGTAGCTAAGTTTTTTTTACATGTGATCACTTAAATATCACTGATTATTTACTATTATTCTAGGTTCTTTGTTAGGTCAGAGGCTCATTCATATGGATACAAGTAAAATATTGGTTCTTGATCTTAGTTCCTGTGTAATATGGGTGTATTAAGGAATATAAACCATTCCCTAAAATGTCTTCTAGGGAACAATATTTCCAAAAGTATCATGGTGAAATAAATATGAGCATACATTGGAACAAAGTTAGACAATTGTCTTCATTACAGTATTCTCAGAGCCATTTATATGCTAATAAACTTATAAATTTCCTAGAAAGGGGAAGCAGGTATAGAACTATCAGTTTATTATACTGAAGACTTTGCTCTCTTCACTCAGACTGGCCGGGTAGGTATGTCTGATTGCCCACATTTTGTGGACGGAGAAACTAATGTTGGGGAAATTCATGTAATTATAGTAATAAGCTTTAAAATGATGGCTAATATCTATTCTTCAATGTCTGCTAAGAATTTTTGCTCCTTTGTTTTGCACACATTTAGCACTTTAACAACATGCCCTATAGTTTCATCTTTCTCTGTCTCCCTCCACCTAAACCCTATCAGTTTGTTTATTCCATTCATATCTGACAACACCAGCTACTGGCACCGTGTTGTCCATTTCATAGCATAGGAAAAATCCTAAAGCATGCTCTCCACCAATGGTTCACAATCCCTTATGCAAAATATTTGAAGCTAGATGTGTTTCTGAGTTCAGAATAGCATTACAAAGGTAATACTATATATATAATGAGGAGTCAACAAGAAGCACTCAGAATCAACACTTTAAACTTTCTGCAAAAATATGTGCGATTACTCACACTTACTGAGATTAATTACTCTCTACATAGCTGCATGCTAGTTTAGGTCATGTTCTGACCCAAAATGCAAAATGCTCTTGGCTACTTGTCTCCTTAACATCTTGCTGACAATGCACTGTTAATTGTTCCTAGGAAACATCTTCACAACATCCATGATACACATTAACACACAGGTGCATGCATATTATATACCTTACAGATTTTGGAGTTAAATGATGATAAATGTAATTTCGTAAAAATCAAGTAGGGTTAAGCCTCTTACCTCTTCCACACTCTAACTATCTGACCTATTATCAAGAAATAATTATCATTCCATGGCTCAATTTACCATAAATAGAGTTTTTAAAATAATCAAATTACTAGTCTACTCTAGTTAAAGCAAGCAATTATGACTATCTTCAAAGCAATGCTCCAGAAATCAGATGAGACTGAGACTGTACATATACTGAACATTGTTTGCATCCCCATTTTATAAGTAAATTATTTTTATCTCTCGGATGTTCACTTTTAGCTAAAAATAAATTCCACTGAACATACTAATTAATCAAGTAACTGGAAACTAGATTGTTTCCCTTCAATTTTTAAATAAATGATGTAGCCTTAGGACTTATTATCCAAGTATTTTGCACAATTAATAGACAAGTGTTTTTAAAAGTCAATATCTTCTTTCTGGGGACTTATAGGGTATGACTTTTATTGACATGCACTATAAATATAAGAATCCCAGAAATAATTTCAAACTTATTCGTTTAGTATTTTCCTCTCTTTGGCACTGCATGGAATCTGAGAATAGAGTTGATCTGTGGTCTTGGTGGTTATTCATTATTTAGTGTTTTTAAATCTTCTGTGCACGAGTATTTGTTGATCAGAAGAAATTTGTGATCTTGATATGGAGGATAATGAGTATATTTTAAATTTGTGAACTTGTTTCCATAATGACAGAGAAAGAAGTTTAGATTAACATTCTAAACAGAAGAGATATGCATCTTGGCTTAGATGAATATATACAAATGACACTATCCAAAATATCCCAGTTTCTTAATGCCATACAAGTAGCTGGGACTCTCTGATCCCTCACTCATCTCAGCAGGAGTCCCTTCTCTATTAACTACTGGTGCCACCTGTTGGTACAAGAAGAATGGGCATCTACATTGGTGTGTATTTGGAGAATTCACAGACAAAAATTCATGTGACTCACCTTATTTCTTGAAATACGAAGTTACTATCATACTCTCCTTCTGAATCCTTCTATATTTCTATACTGTTTCACAAGGCATGACTCATTTCTTATAAATGAATGCTATTTGGTGGCACAGCTCATTTCCAATTTCTTAATTTGAATGTGAGGCCAAACATGGAGGTCTATGCTCATTTTCAAATGTGTTTGCAAGAAATATTTAAAATAATATATCAAATCAATTTTAATGTCAACAGAAAGGAAATTTTACTCAATTACATTTTGCATTTCTGGATTTTAATATATAATAAATCTGAAGTAAAAACTTTGAAGATAGTAGCATCTAGTATGTTTAGTGTTATTCTTCCTAATAAAATGTATTATGGATTCCAGGTATATTAATCATGCTTTTTAAATACTCTGTAATTCTGATGTTTTAACATCTTGATGCCTTGCTGATCCAGGAGAGACTGCTCCTTCCATGGCTAGTCTACAGTAATTGAATAGCTCTAAAGTTTACCTTTCAATGCACCCTCATCTTCCAGAGCACCCCCCCATCACCGCTTCTATTGGGCTCCACACTCAGGGTCAATATTCCCCGCCCTAATCAGTCGTCCCAGGGCCAGGGAACACACAGCTCAGATAGTTCCTACATATTGGAGCCCCCTGTGGTTATTCCAACTAGCTAATCCTAAACCTGTTTACCCAGTCTTGACTTTTCCTTTCTATGGACAGCACAATCAAGGCTCTTGCCACATTTCCCCTTTGTTCCCTCCGCTCCCAACTGACCTGAGTGCCCCTCTCCCCTCATGACCCTGCATGGCATAGTGTGCTCTCTCTTCTTGGGAACTGTGAATAACAAACCATTTTTTCAAGAGCAACTGTCTCCTGATCTGACCTTAGCTTACCCGAATAATAACAAGCTTACATTTCAAAACAATAGACCACTGGGTCTGTTAGTTGTTTCTGAATAAGTCCCCATGTTTATAACCTATGATACAACCCAGAGCCCTTTATAACTGGAGGCTGGAGTAGCTCTTCCTAGTTCAAGGTGTGAGTACCAGGTGACACTCAGCTCAGTGTTTGGTACTCATTCCCAGCATTTCCTAAGGCCAACTATCTGAATAGTCTATTTAGTATTCAGGGTATACCAACTCCAACGTTGCCCTGATGATGCTGTTTATGCTAAGAAAGCATAACCTGTTAACCAAAATTTGGTTTATTTGACATTGTCTGTGACATGCCACAGATCAAGAACAGCTTCAGTCATGGATCATTGCTATTTACTCGGCCATTCTCAAGAGTATCCTGAAAGGATTGTGTGAATACATGTGAGTAGATGAGTACCTGCACGTGTGTGCACACACACACACTCAAACACACATATTCATCCACACACATTCACATGTGCCTATCTAAAGTCATTATTTTATATATAAACATGTAAAACCACTATTAAGGGATTTTTGTAGAATAAATATCAGATTTTGGACTACCACGCTATTACTTTTTAGAAAATAATTTTTTTTTTTTTGAGTTGGAGTCTCACTCTGTCGCCCAGACTGGAGTGCAGTGGCCACTCCCGGCCACCACAGCCTCAACCTACTGGGCTGCGGAGATCCTTCTGCCTCAGCCTTCCAAGTGGCCGGAATTACAGGCATGCGCTACCACACCCGGCTGATTTTTTGATTTATTGTAGAGATGAGGTCTCACTGCCCAGGCGGGTCTCGAACCCGCGGGCTCAGGCAATCCACTCACCTCAGCCTCCCAAAGACGCGGGATTACAGGCTGAGCCACCGAGCCCAGCTCAAAAATAATTTTTAATACATACACCATGATGGATAATTACCGATCAGTGAAAAAAAAAAGTCCGCTAAACACAAATTTCATGTTGATTATGTTAACCATTATAATTCTATGAAATAGGTTTGAATTAAAACCAATGAAAAAATTTTACATTTCCACTAGTCTCCTGCTGAATTTACTATTGAAAATTAATTGGGATTGACTCCAAATTTTTCTTTTATAATTTTAGTAATTTTTGTTAGATCATAGATTTCCTTGACCCTGAAATTTACATTTTTTGTTGAGAAAAAATTGTGGAGATAGCAAGCATTTGTAGTTTGTATAAATATGTGTAAATAATGTAAAAACACAACTGATATCAAATACAAAATAAATACAATATGGTACAGCTTATTTCATTTAGATGTGTATAGATGACGTATCAGAATGCACCTAGCCTCCTTCATGCAACAAAAGAGAAAGTGGTAATCAGTGTGACTTGGGGTTGGAAGAAGCTTTACTACCATCCTTCCACATTAATGTCATGGAAAGAGTATACTACTTTGTTACATGGTGTTTCCCATTCAAGGATTTTAAATAGCCTTGCTCTCTCTTAAGGCTAAAGATTGCTTCATTAAACATACATAAGTTTGGCTGTCATAGTTGGCTGATTCTATAAGCTACTTTTAAGGGCCTCTCCTCCTCTTGTCCCCAAACCTTTTCAGTTTTAGATATAATCTACAGACCAAAATACACCAGTTTTACATGAAATATTCATCCCCACTTAAAAATAAAAGCGAATTTAAATTTGTCAAACGAATGATTAAAAAGTCAATAAAATTGAAATACAAGAAACTGGGTCTCAATATCAGGTTTAAACCATAAAGCTCATTAAGGAAAAAGAAAAGAACAACACCTACGAGGGGGGATACACCCCTAAAATTCAGAATTATCTTTTGGAGGGCAGGGCCCTTGCAGTACAGGCTTCCCGCACTAGGAATGTGTTTAGGAACACATCAGCATCGGCGCACCAGCTAGCGTTGTTGTGAGAGGCTGTGTGAGGCTTCAGTTAATTATTATTATTATTTTTTTGAGTCATTGCATTTGCCCATTTCGTGATGGGTGATTTATGAGTGCACCTGCCCACACCATGCTGAGCGTTCAGTAGTTTTTGATCAAAACCAGCATAATCCCCTGCCATCCCTATTCACCTGATCTCGCCCAAGTGACTTTTTTTTGTTTACCCAGATGAAAATAATTCTCAAAGGGAAATGTTTTACCTATGTCAGAGGGGAAAAAACCAAAAGAACAAAACAAAAACAGCAGGAATACTAAAAAGCATCAAAACTGATGAGTTCAAAAACCATCTTGGCCAGTAGAAAAAGGGTCTCCATAGGTGTATTGCATCAAACAACAAGTACTTTGACGGTGATCGAAGTTTAAACATGTAAGAATGAATACACTTTTTTAAAAATAAATAAAATACAGGGATTTTTGGGTCCCTCCTTGTATACCTTCTTGTGAATTTATCAACAATTACCCAATATAAATTTCTGGTAAGAAATCATGTAGCTTGTTTCTCAAGCTCTAAAAATATCTTAAAATTATCATTTTTCTTTATACATTTATATTGAATAGATTCTATTTCCCAAGCTAAGATTTACTTTAAATGAAGAGCAAAAAGTAAATGAACATATTTTTCTGACTAACATAAAATACAGTGATATGCCATTGACTGGGAATAAGAGATGAGCCTGCTTGATGATGCTAACGTCAACAAAAACCAAATACATATAACAGGTTTTGCAGTACACACAAGAATACTGTTAGGTAATTTTGACTATTTTCTTTAAAAGAGTTATTGTCAGAAATAGAGATCTCTGTTAATTCACATGGGTTCATCAATTGAATAGTTTTGGATGACTTGATTTTATTCCAAATCATCCTAAAAGGCACAATTGATTGGTCTGACCGCACAGCTAACATAACTAAAATGATCAGATTGACTATGGTGCTTTTAAGAAAAACATGATTTTTGAACAGGCTGAACTGTCCCCACAAAATCATGGCTCAGAAACCTTTCCACCTTCATTACAAAGCTGGCCCTTCAAGAATATCTTCTTCAGTATTTATTTATATCCTGTCTAGCTCAAGATGGAATGAGACAGTTATATAAAGAGAGAAAGAAATCTTAATGGAAACAAGCAAATAACACTAATACTATTCACGTTAATTTTAGAATGATTAAAACAACTGCTTTTTCTCCAAAACACGTAAGATTTCCATTTTTTAAAACCCTTTTCATCGTTGATATTTTTAGTCTACTACAAGTATGTACTTCAAAGCAACATTAACAACATGACTGCTTTATTTTTGGTACCATAAGAAGAATATTTACTGGCAAACTGCTCCCACTGAATAAGAATGAAAAACTTAAATTACCCTGTGGGTCTCTGAAATTCCTCCAGTGGAAATATTCCCTCTTCCATGTAGTGTATAAGACTTTCAGCCTTTAGGCAGACTACTTTTTATTTTAGAGGAAAAAAATGTCAAATCAGGAGAAGCATGCATTCATAAATTTGCTTTAGATTATTTTTATTTCCTTATAGGCTGGCACAGAAATGCAAAATGATGGGAATGCAAGCTCATATGCATGGAGCAGTTCATCTGTGTCAGATACAGTGCAAAGGATTTTAAGATAAGAACTCATTGTATCCTCAGGATGGAGTCCATTGTTCTCTATGTTTTACAGATAAATATACTAAAGCTCGTCAAGTTTGCATGTCTTGACCAATACTGACACTCAGGAATATGAGAACTCTCAGGTCATTTTCTTTATTCTACAGAAACAGCTCACATCAACTGGCTTGTTGAAAGGGAAGAGGAACACAAGCGAAATGTGAGTACTTCTATTGATAAGTAAAAATATTGAATAACCCTGTTGTTTTCATTTACATAAGACAGCATAGAATTCCTTTAATACTTGGCGACAATGGTGTTATTGTATTCATGGACAATGATCAGTCAAAATATACTGTGTGGGTTGTTTTTTATTAAACAGAATTAATTTCAGATGTAATTCTGTTAAACAGATGTGATTTCAAATACAACATTAAAAGGAGACTTAAATGAAGCTGTAACATTAAAAACAATTTACCTGTGTCAAAAGTAACTTCTTTTAATTAAGTGGCTTTCGTGATTTTGGCTCATAAGAAGTTAGAACAAGAAAATTTTCAAATGATTTTCCCCCGGTTAAAGAAAATTAACGGTTATAACTCTCACAGCGATAGCTCCTTTCCTTCTTCCAACAATAGTCTTCCAAATTTTTACCAACAAATTCCAAAATAAAGTTCAAGGATATAACTTCAACTTCAAAAACTGTACCTGCCAACTGTACATTTATTCAGCATTTATTTATTTAGAGTCTACTGTGTGTCAGGTACTATGCTTGAGGCTGCATGCAATCTACTGCAACTTGTGGTTTAGGTTTTAAAAGCAGCTGTCAGTCGGGCTCGGTGGCTCAGCCAGTAATCCTACGCCTTGGGAGGCTGAGGTGAGTGGATTGCCTGAGCCCGCCGGTTTGAGACCCGCCTGGGCAACTTGGCGAGACCTCATCTCTACAATAAATCAAAAAATTAGCCAGGCGTGGTAGCGCGTGCCTGTAGTTCCAGCTACTTGGAAGGCTGAGGTGGAAGGATCGCCGGAGCCCAGCAGGTCGAGGCTGCGGTGGCTGGGAGTGGCCTGGGAGATAGAGTGAGATTCCAACTCAAAAAAAAAAAAAAAAAAAAAAGCAGCTGTCTATAAAACAAATACAAAATCTAGCAACAACAACAACAGCAACCAAGAAGCTCCACAATACTTTTAAAAACTGAATTTAAACACAGTTCAGCAATATGCATTATAAGTAGCATACAAAGAAACAAACACATGGCTGGAATGATTAAAATGTAATAGGAAAAAATGTAATCAATGACATTTTATGAAATTGCTAGGAGTCAGTATGTCTTTTGTTTCTTGCTTCTAGTCTTCACTGAAAACCCACTTGGTCTTCAAAAATTCATTCCACCATCTCTTTGGTTAGAACGACTAGGGAAAAACATTTCATCTAAAACTCAGAATACCACTTAAACATGGCAATGATTTTGAAAAAAGGTCGATCCAATCCAATGGGAAAAAATTCATGTTTTCAACAAATGGTGTTGGAACAATTAGGTAACCATATGCAAAAAGAAAAAAGAATAAATCTCTATCTTACTTTTATTTCACACCATTTTCAAAAATTAACTGGGAATGAATCACAGACTTAAATAAAACTGTATAATTCCTACAAGAATGTAAAGGAACAGCATCTTTGCAGTTATGATTTTGAAAAAGTCTTCTTTAAAATGACATCAAACATGAACATACAAAAAATGAATAAACAGTATTTGAATTATTCACAATTACAAACTTTGATCTTCACAAGACATTGTTAAAAAAATGAAAGAGGAGCCACAAACAGGAAGAAAATATTTGCAAAACACCATATTTTACATATCTACAGTATACTGGAGAACTTTCATCACTCAATAATACTAATAAGACAACTTCATTTTAAAAATGGGCAAATTATTTGAACAAATGTTTCAGCATATAAGATATACAGTTTATATACAGGCATCTTAAAATTGGTCAGATTTGCAATGTGTAAATTTTACCTCAAGAAAGCCAACAAAAAATTTTAATAGCATTGGTGTTTGCTATGGAAGTTAGATACAGATTATAAGTAAATTTAACTTTAACTAAAATCACAAGCATACTCAATTTATTCCAAGTATATATTGTTTCTGTTAACAAGTATAGAATGGTATTATCATCCTCTTTCAAAGGTTAAGTATAAAATAGTAGGTGTATCAGGCCCTAATATGAAATAAACCACAAGGCCACAATTGTTTTCTTTTTTTTTTTTTGAGTTGGAATCTCACTCTATCACCCAGGCTGGAGTGCAGTGGCACACTCACAGCCACGCCAGCGTCAATCTGCTGGGCCCCGGGGATCCTTCCACTTCAGCCTTCCAAGTAGCAGGAACTACAGGCATGCACTACCTACCATACCCAGCAAATTTTTTTTTTAAGTGTACAGGCGAGGTCTCACCAAATTGCCAGGGTTGGTCTCGAACCGGTGGTCTCAGACAATTCACTCACCTCAGATTCCCAAAGTGCTGGAATTACAGGCTGAGTCACCGAGCCCAGCCCCCACAATTGAAATACAGCCCTACTAAAATGCTGGAACCTATTTGGTCACAGAGCTTTTCATTGTAAGCTCAGCAAAGTGACACTTTTCTTACACCCCACTTTTGTTTCACATTGATACTAACTTGTCTATATACCCTCAAATGCTCAGCAGTTTTTGCCTCTTACTCCATTTGATTGCATATATAAGGCTGATTGCTTGTTGTGGCCTACTGATTAGCTCATTTAAAGTTTTTAATTGCATTGTCTTAAAAGTGAACACTATATCATGTGTGATATTTAGTAATGAGGTTAAAAAAGCAAAACAAACTCGCATGTTAAAAAAAGATTTACATAATTCATTGAGATTATATGAAACACTAGCATATTAGGAATGTACACATTGCTAATTACAAAATTATATTCCATCAACCATCAAAAATTGAAGAGTCAGGGTGTTTAAGTCACTTACGTTGTTAAGGGGTTGAGTCTTGAAACATGTTTTCATTTTTGCTAGACACTTTGACTTTATCTCTAGTGGCTGCCACTGAGTAATTAATGATCTTTCTTTAGAGTGGTAAAGACAGAAAGATAACACTATCTCAGATATAGAAAGCTATGACACCATGTATCCTACCCACAGAAATATACCAATTTATGCTTTTTCTAAAATGAAATATTTGCTTTAGATAAAGCATGAAACTTCACATGCAAATAAAAGTATGAAAAGAGTTTTACATATACACATATACACAGTCCCTCCCTCCCTTTCAAAAATGAAGAACTCATTGGTGCTTTAATTCTAAGTTTTACAATTTGTGCCAAATAGTTTTAATTTCTCTTTTCTGGTGTGCTGGACGCTTTTTCACTTTTTCTGCTAAGCCAGAAACCTGCTTCATATATTTCCAGCGGCCACTTAGATGATGAATAAAATCTGAGTTAATTTGCAGAGGTGTTTGGAAAGCATTTGAAAAATTACTGGTGATCACTACGCTCCAAAATTGGGTCATGAAGAGCAAGTCCCACAAGACAGATCTTTTGTCTTTCTGATAGATTTATTAGCACTGGTAGAACTAGGGAATTCTGTGAAAACAATGCTTCTGGACTTCAGCCAAGCATCTGAGAAGACTGCTCATAGTGTCCCAGAATGCCCTTCTAATGCTCATCATTTCTTATCATTTTTTAAGACCTATCAAGATGTCCCCAGTCCTGAAAAGCAGACCCTAGGTAATCTAGGCAGAGTCACCAGCAGTTCCTCAGTAATTCTTCAGAACAGATGCTGTCTACAGAGTCCTTTTATCAGTTGTATGTCACAGTGCTTTAACAATTTGTTTTAACACCAGCTTCCTCTGGTAGAACATGATTCCATAATATATTGTAATGTGTGGTCTGTATGAAAGTATCAGTAAATATTTGGTGAAAGCTGTAGTTGAAGTCTTGCAGTCAATATGAGAAAATGTATATGGAGTAACAGTAGAGGTAGGTAGATACTTAATGATAATATAGTAGCTACTTAAATACTATTTCTAATGATGGGGAGTTCCCTTACGGCATCCAACAGATTTTCTTACAAAATTTGTGATTTGGATTGGGATAGCTAATATTTGGATGACTGAAATAATTCAGCAAGTTTTCATCATGCTGGAACAAGGGGTGGAGCCAAAAAAAATGAAATCTAATCAGGAAAAATGAAAAAGTCTTGATTTCAGGTTAAAAGACTTTGTGGTCCCAGATCAAGGCACTGAAGCTTCAACATCATAATATGCATATGAGAACACAAAATAATGGATAATAGTCATTTGCTTAAGTGCTAAGCATTTTCCAAGTATCACAAAGCTCAATCCTGAGAACACTATAAGGTAGCAATATTAGAATTTGCATGTAAAAATGAGGCAAGTTGAAACTCAGCATAAGGAACCTGCCCAGGGTCTCCCAAAGAGTATGTGTGTATCACGACATAAGTAAGATCCTTAGCTCTCTGGGTTAAAAGTCTATGATTTTGGTCTCCATGAAACATAGAACTGAATATCACATGTTCCCACTCATAAGTGAGCTCTGAACACTAGTCATATTAGCACAAGGGAGGAATCAGCAGTCGCTGGGTACTGCTAGGGGAGGGAAAGTGGAGGAAAAGGGAGGGACATGTGGCAACACAGTGGGCACCTGGCCCACTACCAGGGGGAGAGAGGACTAGCTAGAAGCCCAAACCTCACTTGCAAGCAGGCTACTTATGTAGCAAATCCTCACTTGTACTCTGCAACACTAAAGTAAAACAAATAATAATAATAAAATGGCATTTGTCCAAATTACAGCATCCCTAAGATGGAAAGGTATCCAAAAAGAAAGACTGGTTAAGGCCTTTGGGAAGAGTTGGAAGAATATGACAGCCATCTTGAAATGTCCAGAGAACTTCTTATGTACAAGGGACTTTTACTTTTTGTATGGTTCCAGAAGATGGGACAAAAACAGACAGAAACAACTTTTTAGCAATCACAAGCATCCCAGAATAGATTTGTTTGTGAGATAATGAATTCCTCTACACAGGAAATCATTTATGTGGCAAGTAGATGAAGCATGATTGAGGAGCAGGTCTAGGCTAGCAGATTTGACCAGGTGATCGTAATGTTCCCTTCCCACTTTCATACCCATAATTCTATTTGCCAATGATTTAGTTAGCAGAACAAATGAAAGTGCTAAAGTTGTGATTCAATAACTATGTTCCATGCCAGTATTTTTGAGCAATGTATATCAAGTATTTCTTGGAATTATAAAACAGAAGTCTTTTCCTATGGCTTAACCCAGAAAAGTAAAAAACTCAACCAAGCATCAATTAACCTGAAACCAATGGAGGACACCAAGGAGGTGGAACAGATTTATTTGGTGCAGGGGACAACAGCTGTTCTTCATGAATGGTTCACAAACTCCACCCTTACATCTGGCATCTCTTTGAGTTTCTTTAGGGTGTCACAGGATCAGAGTTATAGTAGCATTTGCCTAGAAATAACATAAGTACTTCCACCACCAAAACAGAAGAGTATGAACATCTTAAGTTAAAATGACCATTAATTAGGGGAGACCATGGCACAGTGGCTGAGGACTCAGTAACACCTATTGGTGGGTTTTGGCCATTTACAGTTGTGTTCATTTCATGTTTTATTTTGTAGGCCCATGGTGTTTATATCTGAATACTATTTCAGTTGTTATTTTAATATTTGACGGGTCTCCAGATCAAACAGGCTATGATATGCCATGCTTCTACTTAATTTTTGAAGAAAAATAATAATTGCACTTAAAAGTTGAAATGATTCATTTCATAGGAAAAAAGTAAAGTGTATCTGTAATTTTGTCCCTGCTAAACTCTTGTTGTTGGTCTATAAAAGGTCATCTCTTCTTTGTATGTCTAGTTTTGTTGTTTGTTTGTTTCGGTCATCTTCTCCTTCATTTCAAACCTCATTTCAATCCTCAATTCAATTCTCATTTCCTAATAGTTAACTCAAGGGCGTTTAACAAAAGTTCTTCAAATTCATTCTTTATGTGGTTTTCGACTTACATGTGCATCTTTGAAGAAGACATATTGTGACTTTCATCCTAATTCTGTTCCCTGTTTCAGTCAACATTATGCTTCAGAGTCCACATGCTGCACAGAGACATAATTCATTACTTCGGGCCAATGCACAGTTCTCCACGTGCCACAGTTTACTGATCCTTCCTTCCTTTCTTTCTTCCATTCTTCCTTTCTTTCTTCCTTCCTTCCTTCCTTTCTTCCTTCTTTCCTTCCTTCCTTCCTTCCTTCCTTTCTTCCTTTCTTTCTCTTTCTCTTCTTTCTTTCTTTCTTTCTCTTCCTTCTTTCTTTCGTTCCCTCCCTCCCTCCCTCCCTCCCTTCCTTCCTTCCTTCCTTCCTTCCTTCCTTCCTTTTCTTTTCTTTTTTTTGAGTTGGAGTCTCACTACGTCTCCCAGGCTGGAGTGTCATGGCACACTCACAGCCACCCCAGCGTCGACCTGCTGGGCTTGGGTGATCCCTCTGCCTCAGCCTTCCAATGAGCTGGGACTATAGGCGCAGGCTACCAAGCCCGGCTAATTTTTTTTTTTTATTGTAGTGATGAGGTCTTGCCAAGTTGGCTGGGCTGGTCTTGAACCTGCGGGCTCAGGCAATCCACTCTCCTCAGTCTCCCAAAATGCTGAGATGACAGGCTGAGCCACCTCGCCCAGCCTGATCCATTTCTTGAGGGATCTCTTCGGCCCTTTGCTAGGCACACAATGCTTCAGTGAATGCCTGCTACCCATTCCTCCTTGTGAGCTGTGGAAGAATGTCTCTAGCAAAGCATGCCAGGGTGAACTGCAGGACTGTGGGCCACATGCAGACTGAATCAACTGGATTCTGAAAGGGGCTGACTAGCACACATCCCAACCAGGAGTGTAAGTGGGTCTTTGTTTCCTCTAATCTTGGCAGCACTTGAAATCTCCTGATTTTTGCTAAACTGATTGGTGTAAAGAGGTCATGTTTTTCTTAAATTGCATGCACAGATTACTAAGAAGCGTTTCTGGCTTCAACCTTGGCAACTTGTCCAGTTCCACATTTTGCCCATTTTTCTGCTAGGATAAGCTGTTTCTTTACATCCTTATTGAGATGGTTTTCTTATATATCCTAGTTATTAATTCCCTGCTGGCAAATAATCAAGTCTTCTCCCAGTCACCTATTTCATACATCACTTAACTTTGCACGTTGTCCTTCTTTAAACAGAAATATTTAGATGCAGTCATATAATGTCACATTTTCCCCCTTGGGATTTTACTTTTTAGGGGAAAAAATGTTTGTTCAAGAAAGCATTTCCTGCTGTCATTAAGATATTCTCCAACACGTTATTCTATATATAAAGGATTGCCTTTCATATTTAGGTGTTTAAAACACTGAGAGTTTTATAGGGCCTTCCCTCATGAGCCCGTTCTCTTTACAAGTTATACTACCTTTATCAAATATCAAGGAAACATACTCATGGCGAGACCTTCTAGACCTCTCAGTAACAAGGATCTACCTGTCTTCACCTGAAGACTATACATATATTTTATTATTATTCAAATTTTCTTATTAGTTGGTAAGGAGAGGCCCTACTATTTAATTATATATTAAACATAAGGTATTCAGGTTTAAGACATTACATTCTATATTTCACAACACTCAAGAAATAGTGAGTCCTTCATAACAAATTCAGGGTAGATTAAATGACATATTAAGTTCCTACAAAAACACTCTCAAGTATTATTATAAATAAAGACTCTGCTCTCCATACTTGCTCTGAAGAATAAACTTTTATTTTTAATATAAGGGAATATTTATAAGGCTAAAAGTTTTTCAGCACTAAAATCTGATGCCCAGATGCAGTTTTCTCATTTTTAAAATAAAATCAAAGGACAAAAAGATGTTGAAGATCTGTTTAAGTTCTAAAATTTTTATGAAACTATAAAATTCATTCAAGTAGAAATTGTAGAGGAAAAAAAAAGGCAATTTCCATGTCTCTATTTTTGGACACATTTCCTAGAAGGTAGGCTTGACTTGTACATTCACCTTCACACATTGTCTCTAACATCACGCATAGACCAACTGAGGATACAGAAACATCCTTCATTGCCAAGTAGGTTACTTAAAAATTAGATAACAAAAATAACATAGAGTAATAACATTCTATGTTAAAATACCTGCAAATGCTGTAAGACTGAAGATGAACAATTTTGCAAAATATGAGCTACACAGATTAGATATACCTCATCAAACACAATTAGTATTTCTAAGATTTTACTGTCATTTCAGTACATAAGGTTATTTCCATAATATTATATGTACTATCACTTAAAATAATACTGGTAACTTATAGTTATGCCAGTTTTCCCCAAAGATAAAGTCTCTTCAGATATTTTAGAGGAAATCTGTAATTTTCCAAAATACACACAATTTTATTTAGAGGCAATTTAAAAACCATTTCATTATCACAATTTAAAAATGAGACAACATTACACAATCACTAGAATGGTTGCAATAAAAACAGATAACAAATTTTGCCTACGATATGGAAAAACGATAACACTCCTACATTGCTGGTGGGAATGTAAAATGATACAACCACTTTGAAAAAAAGTTTGGCAGTTTCACAGAAGTTAAATATAAACTCACCATACTCAAAAAATGCACATATGAATTTACCCACGAAAATTGAAAATTTACGTCCACACAATATGTGGATGAAAATTTTCAAGGAAGCATTATTTATAATAGCCTGAAACTACAAATACCAATGTTCATCAGGAAATCAAAATGTGGCACAGCTATACAATTCAGCAATGGAAAGGAACGAAGTACTGATATGTGTTAAAACATGGGGCCTCTCAAAAGCCTTATAAGGAAAGAAGCCAGAGGCAAAATATTACACGTTGTGTGTTTTGTCTTTTTCCTAAAATATCTAAAAAAGGCAAACATGTAGAGCTAGAAAGCATATCAGTGATTGCTTAGAGCTGAGGTTGGGAGCAGGGATTAACTAGAAAAGGGCATAGGGGGACTTCTTAGGGTGACACAGAAATCCTAAACCTTGATTGTGGTAGGGAAGCACCTAGAAAAAAATTGCAATATGTGGCGCTCCAAGGACTCTTTTCCCAACAAAACAACCATAATTGGCAAGAATTATTATTTAAAGTCTTTGGAAATTGTCTTAAGGGCATATAGCAAATGGAGAAAAATTTACTCACAATAACCAACTAAAACTAGGAGGGAAGAGAGTCTGTGGCATTTGATCTGCAACATACTTCCTTCTTTCCTGATCAGTGTGATACAGGATCTACTCCATTCTGAGTGGCTGAGTCAAGAAGACAGGGCTCCCTCTCTCAACACCTCCAAGTAGAGGTTAATGTGTACTACCAGGAGGGGGAAACCACCAGCATTTCTTATGTTCCACAGTTCTATGTTGCAGAAGCTGTCTTTAAAGCAAATGTGACTGAGAGGCTCAGTACACCCTTCTTTCACCCAGCCCCTTTGCAGGGTGGAAGCTCTAGCCCAGCTGCAGCAAGCTGAGACTATTCAGCTCTGATTGACCTTGCCCCAAGTTGCTTCTAAGGAGGAGATTCTCCTGTTGTATAAGTGGGACACGGAGCTGGGACGGTAAGCTGGGAGAGGCAAGCTTACTGTCCCAGCTCCGTGTCCCACTCATACAACAGGAATGTTCACTCCAAAAGAAATGGGCCATTGTCCTGACTCTCACTTCCAAGGCAGTGGTGCAAACATGGTGTCCAAGAAGACAGGTAGGGTGTAAGAACAGAGAGTTCCAGTGTTCTCCTCAACAGGATTGACTATATTTGAAACAGAGCATGGAGAAATTAAGAATAAGTGTTTGTTAAAATAATGAAGCTCTTAGTGTTGAACAATTAAGAGAAGAAATAGCAGCTCCATGGAAAAAATAAATAAAATGACACACTAGCTAGACATTTTTCAGAGGGAATCCAGGAAAGAGAGTCCCCTGTGGTTGGAGCAAATCTCAAAGATGAGCAGTTAGTGAAGGTTAAGTGCATGTGTTTATCAATATAGGTCTATGAGTATGTTATCAATAGCAGTACATCAGCAAAAAGCTTAATAGGAAGATGAAAGAAAGAGACAGAGAAAAGAGTCTGGGTAAAACGATAGTCAACCAGGGTGCTAGGGAGTGGGGTGAGGACATTAATGGAGACTGTGCACATGCCCAAAGACACACCCTCTGAAGAGTGACAGCAGATACTGAATAGAGAAAACAGACATCAATAAACTAGTTCAGTCAAGTTATTAAAAAAAGAAACAAACAATGAACAAAAACAACAAGCCCAGGTTAGGGGTAGGGAGTGGTTAGTACTCAGAGTTGCTGTAATACATTATCTAAGATGTCCAGTTCTAAACCAAAAAAAGTTATGAGTCATCCAAAGAAATAGGAAAGTGTGACCCATATAAAAGAATAAAAAAAGCAGACATTAAACTGGCTCTGAAGGGGCCCAGATGGTAGATTTAGCAAAGAGCTCAAAACAGCTATTATAAATGTGTTGAAAGAACTAAAGAAAACCATATTTAAATAATTACATGTATGATTACAATGACGAAATATGGAATGTCAATAAATAAATAGAAATCATAAAAAAAATCAAATGAAAATCCTGGAGTTAAAAAGTAAAATAGCAAAATGAAAAATTCACAAGAGTAGATCCACAATACAGTGAAGGTATAAAAGAAAGTCTTAAAGATAGACCAATAAAGACTATGCAACTTGAAGGACAGAGAAAGAGAAAGAAAATACAAATTGAAGACAGCCTCAGAGAAATGCGGAATATCATTCAGCATACCAACATCCAGAAAAACAGAAGATAGAGAAAGAAGTCATGAAAACATCAAATAAATCATGGTGATAAACTTCCCAAATTCAAGGGGAAACATTCACCTACATATTCAAGCAGCTTATGAAACTGCAAGCAGAATAAACACAGAGATCCATACCCAGACACATTATAGTGAAAATGCTGAAAAAGAAAGATAATGAGAAACCTGAAAGGTAGCAATAAAAAAATGATTCCTCCTTCACAAAGGAATATCAACAAAATTAACCATTGACTTCCCACCAGAAACAACGAAGGCAGTGGAAAGACAAAACATTCAAGTAAATATGCCTGCAATTAGCTACAGAACCTCAAAGTATATGAAGCAAAAACTGAGAGAACTGAAGGAAGACACAGACAATTCAATATCCCATTTTATGGATATCTCATTAACAATGAATAAAACAACCTGATACAAATATTCATTAAGGGACTAGAATGGGAAGTCCAGAAATAAACCTGTGCACCTATGGTTAGCACTGAAATTCTTTATAAACCCTTTTTTTGCTTCTGTTGGTTGCAGATTTTCTTCAACATCTCAGCCTGAATATCAACTTTCTAGTTATAGTAGGTTATTAAAAAGTATCTTTCAGCTGAAGACTTTATTCTTTCCATTTAAAAAAATATTCATTTGGAATAAAACATCTTTCTTCTACCAATGAGGGCTAGTACTTGAAGCTCTAGTGATTTTGAACAGGTAAGGTTGTAGTCCATCTTCTTATACTGGAAGTTTCTTCTTGGGTATTGACCAGGAATAGAGGAAGAGAAAAATAATTATTTAAGGTTATCATTGAAAGTGGGTGATCGTCTCATTAATTCTTTTTTTGTTGTTTTGTTGTTGTTGAGTTGGAGTCTTCACTCGGTCACCCAGATTGGAGTGGAGTGGCCGCTCCCAGCCACTGCAGCCTCGCCTGCTGGGCTCCGGCGATCCTTCCGCTTCAGCCTTCAGAGTAGCCGGAATTACAGGCATGCGCTACCACGCCTGGCTGATTTTTTGATTTATTGTAGAGATGAGGTCTCGCTGTCCAGGTCTCAAACCCGCAGACTCAGACAATCCACTCAGCTCAGCCTCCCAAAGGCGCAGGATTACAGTCTGAGCCACCGTGCCCGGCTCGTCTCATTAATTCTAAACACATGAAAAATTCCATCAGGATAGCAGGAAGATGGAAACTCTCTTTTTGCTGGTCATCATGGCACTTCCAGACACTTGAGAAAAATTTCTATGCAAGTTGGTAGAAACTGAGAGCTCATAAGGAACACAGTCCCAGGCAGCAACCACTGGCAGTGCCTCGTGAAATCTGTTCATGTTTCTGTCCAATATCCAGTTGTTAGATCAGTCTCATGCTTCTCTTGCACACGGCTCTCTGTCCCATGCTTTGGCAGTGCTCAGTAAGCCAGTCACCCTAATTTCATCTATCCTTTATCCCAACTCTTGAGCTTTTGGCTACAATGAGACAAATCTTCTCTACCTGCAAAGGACCATACACTCACCAGAAGGACAACATTTTCTTTATCTGGTTGTATATAACCCCATATTTTTCCAAAAATTTTCACCCCTAATGGGACCTGGATAGGACCACAGCCTCACACACAGCCATAGAGCAGGTTGACTGTCTCCCCTTCTCAAAGGCACCTGAACATCATAATTGGTTCTCTTCTAGATTTACAGTTGAGGACTTTGGAAATCAGAAACCACATGAATGAACACCTTCTGCTTCATTTGGATATAAAAGAATGGATGGGTTTCTGATTTTATTTTCCATCTGAATTCCATGCACTATTTCCACAGTTCTGCCTCTACCGCTTACTCTTAAGAATAAGGTGATAAACTACAAGTCTCATACAAATTTTGGGCTCTCAATAGGTTGATCTTTCTATGCAATCCCACACTGAATTTTGAAAGTCAGATCAGGAAAGTTGAGTATTTCACTGTTTTAAGTAGGTGGTAGTTGAATGCAAGGTAAGATTAATAGCCTAGAAAATATTTGAAAAGTGACAAGAGGATTCAGGATAGAATTACAGGGCAGTGTAATATCTACAGGAAAGACGAGGTGGGTGGGGGTGGGTGATGAGCCAATGATGGAAATGAGAAGATTCTTAGGAAAAAGAGAAACAGGAAAAGAGATGTTAGAAAATTTGGAGTCAGAAACAGTTTCCTAAGGGTGCAACCCACAGTATCATATGCCATGAATATGTCAGGTAGGTTAAGAAATGAAACTAGGTCATTATTTTTGGCAGCCTGGAGATTAAGAATCTTTAGAGCAATTTCAATGTCATATAGTGGGCAGATGATACAGTCAATGCATTGAAAGATCAATATAAAATGAGAAATTAGAGGCAGAGATTATACAGCACTCTTTCAAGGCATTTGGTTGCGAAAGCAAGGGAAAAAAGAAAAAAAACATAAGCAAAAATTTCTTTTCTCTGCAAATTTAGGATAGAGAAAATGAATTGGGCATGGTAAAGAACATGGAGAGGTGAGAAGAGAGTTTTTAAAAATTTGAGAAAGAGGATAGATTATGAAGCAAAATTTGGAAGAATATGGAATAAAAAAGAGTGTGGAAGTGAGGGTGGTTAAATGGTTTCTTGAAAAAGAAGAGACAGGCCCAGTGGCTCACACTTGTAATCCCAGCCCTTTGGGAGGCCAAGGCAGGTAGATCACTTGAGGCCAGGAGTTACAGACCAGCCTGGGCAACACTGCAAGACCATCACTGCATAATGAAATAAAGTAAAATATTTTTTTAAAAAAGCTAGATGTGGTGGTATGTTCCTAGAGTGCTAGTTACTCAGGAGGTCGAGGCAGGATGATTGCTTGAGTCTGAGGCTGCAGTGAGCCATGACTGTGCTGCTGCTGCACTCCAGCCTGGATGACAGAACGAGATTCTGTTTCTAAAAATAAAATAAATAAAATGAAATAAAATAAAACAGAAGAAGAGATGAGAAAAGAAAATTATAAAGGAAAGAAGGCACATAAGAGAGGAGTGATGATCAGAAAGGACAGTGAAAAACTAAAGTCTTAAAGTCACCTACTAAGTATGAGGGAAGCAAAATAGGGTAGCAAGCTTAGAGGGAAGAAGGGCATAGAGGAGAAAGACGGCGCTCACCAGGAACAAGGGCATCATTTCATTGCAGCTTTGAGAGATCATTTGAGACTGGAACCAATGAAAATTCAAAATTTCTGTAGGTATGTTAGTGATAATGCATTTCCATTTCTCTTACTGACCTCTACAGCTCTCCAAGTGGCTCCAAATTCTTTTCTCAGAATTGACACAACTTCTCAACCACATAGGGATACTAATTAAATATGCCAGTCTTATTTCTAACATTCTTTTTCTTTCCAGTGGCCTTTTATTTCTGTGCTGTAGTAAACCAGTCACAAGTATTCTACACAGGAAAGAGTGGTTTTTCTTTTCCTTTCTTATAATGCAGATAGGTTATTCCGTAACCCTTTGTTTCCAGGCCCCCTTTCAGTCCTGCTTTCTAGATGGACTCCCTGGGGAACACGAAGCCCTCTGGGAACTGATCCCAGCAGATCAGTTCCCACCCCTATTCCTTAGCGCCAGCTTCCTCCTACACATGCTCTGGGACACTTTTTCTTTTCTTTTCTTTTTTTTGAGTTAGAGTTGCCCAGGCTGGAGTGCAGAGGCACACTCCTGGCCATCTCAGCATCGACCTGCTGGGCTCCGGCAATCCTTCCACCTCAGCCTTCCAAGTTACCAGAACTACAGGTGCGTGTTACCAAGCCCGGCTAACTTATTTATTTATTTATTATAGAGATGAGTTCTCACCAAGGTGCCCGGGCTGGTCTTGAACCTGCAAGCTCAGGCAATCCACTCGCCTCGGCCTCCAAAAGTGCTGGGATTACAGGCTTAGCCACCGAACCCGGCCTAAGCCGCCAAGCCCGGTCCCTTTTTCTTTACATTGCAAATAAAAACCCTTCCACTAATTTCCACTCTTCTAGAAGTGTGCTCAAATTTCTTATCCCTGGAGGCCCTCCAATTATCAATCATTTTAATCCCCCCATCATCATTCTACTATCACTTTAATGAAGTTTTAGAGACAAGAAATGAAAAATGAGAAAAAACCACACTACCTAAAATGAGCACTAAAACTGACACACAACCTCTTTAGTGTATATACAATACTTCTAATGAACATTAAATACATAGAAAAACCTGAACACACATACATACACACACATGCACACACACACATGCTACAGAAGACTTTATAGCTGTAAGTACTGCCATTCTCAAACCTATTTCCCCCATAGCATTATTGG
Source organism: Carlito syrichta (assembly GCF_000164805.1). Taxonomy (NCBI): domain Eukaryota; kingdom Metazoa; phylum Chordata; class Mammalia; order Primates; family Tarsiidae; genus Carlito; species Carlito syrichta. Next base: position 460,428 of record NW_007246222.1, on the reverse strand, counting down.
GCAGGTAGCTGTGCCTGGAAATAGCCGTGTCTTCTCCTTCCTTCCATTCCAGGATAAAGTGTCTATTAATGTAGGAAATAATTTTATGAAGTATGTATAGTGCTTTGCTACAACCATCCAGATCCTGACTATAACAAACTTCATGTCCTCAGTAATTATGGAAATAAAACTTTTACTAGTAACAAAATATAGAACTGGAATGGGGGAAGTTGTTCAAATGGCTAATATACACTAACCACAAGGCAGTTATGATGGTGCAGGCTACCGAAGTGAGCATTTCTATCCTCTCCTGATGATTTCCCATCCTCCGGTACAATTGGCAAGCTAACTCGACTGCCTATAAACGCAGATCACTGTTAATCAAAGGAAATCAGGCCCAACGTACAAGTCTCGAAGACATTTCTGAAACATTATAAAGTGTGTCATCTTGGCAGCCAACTGGAGCGCAACCATTCGGAGCAGAACTATTTATCAATAAGCGCAGGGAGCAAGTTTAAAACTTGCACGTTGGAGTTGAATGGAGCATGAAGAAGGGGAACTGGAGAACACATAAATATTGAGCAATGACCTTCCGTTTGGAAGTTGGAGGCAATTCTTCACACGGATTTTATGCATTTAGAATTTATTTCTCTGGGTTCCAAGGTGCAGGCGGTTTGTAACAGGAATAAATACTATCGTGATCCAGAAAACCACCAGGGGCAGGGGGAAGGGTAACCAGTCGAGAAAGAAGTCACTACCTCAAGTAGATAGCAATTTAAGAATAACAAGACAGTCATTTCATTTAGTAATTGTCAAGTTTTAAAAGAAAAGAAAACCTTCAAAATACAATCATGACCTTGGAAAATGTTTACTCATTTTGTTCTGTTTGTAAAGGCCCACTGAGTGTTTAAATACTATTAGAGAGGATGTGTGTAATCCCAAATAGAATGAGTTCTCACCAATGAAATATTTTAACCAACCAAACACACAGTTCAGAGGTATAGAGATATATGAAAAGATTTGTCTTGCTAACAGCACCCTTTAAAAATTGAGTACTCATGTTCCAACACAGTTGGGATGTTAGCCTTTGCTCCAATAAAATGTACTTTAGAAGTATTTTCATCTTGTAAATATGGAAAATGGTACCTTGCATTTAAGTTCCCTCCAGTGAACTCTACTGCAAAATTTTATAAGACAGTGACTCTCTTTTGAATTACCTCTTATTTGTTTATCAAAACCTCTTACGATAGAGTTCTACCTCTTTAGCCTCAGAACAGTGCCAGTGAAAATTAGACCAGCACACACAAACATTCTACAATATCAATTTCTCATTCATTCTGGAAATTATAAAAACGACCTTTATATTTTGTTAATAACATAAAACAGGTGGACCTCAAAGGCCTGGCCACCATCAATCTTCTTACCAAATAATAACTGTTTATGAATACCCATACTTATGTTTTTTAGAAATTACTTATGAATCATTCTGCTAACCCAATTTTGTCTCTCTTCTCTCTCTCCAAAACCTATTGTGGAACTACTGAATCGTGTTATCATGCAATGAGAAGAAGCCTTAGACATCATCTAATCTAAGTCTCGCTTTATAGATGAATTTACTGAGATCCAGAGAAGTAGGTATAGGATTCATCTGCTAAAGAAATTGACACCTTATCAGTCATGAGGAAAATCTAATATAAATAACTGGTCTCCAAAGTATTTTATTTGAATGCGAAAAGATAATATCCTCTTTTTTAAGTCAAATTAATTTGTTTCAAATTTATTAAACCCGAACTTTAGATTAGTTGTGCCAGGTGAGGGGACAGTGTTCCCTTGCTACTAGCTGACCCTTTGGGAGCTTAATGGCCGGTGTCCACATCTGACTCTAGCTTACCTCTTCTCCACGGATTGATAATGTATTTGCCACCTGACTTTATCCATCCCCAAACATTCTGCCCATAGCTTTCTGACTAGAGTATTCAACTCCCAGAAAGCTAGTAACACTTATTTTTGTATCTTATGTTTGCCAATATTTATTTGTGCCATAATTCTACCTTCATTTCTATATTTGAAAATTGGCAAGAAGCACTAGCATTAGTCTAAGTAATAATTGGTACCCCAACTATAGACCAGATGCCTAATTTGCTTTGTTACCTCTGCAAAAGCCCTTAACTTCTCTGAAATCCATTTCTTTCCAGCTTTAGAAATTCCCCTTAGGCTATCAATATGTTTCCCGCACAAAAGTCAACATAAGTGCACACCAACTATCCCTATAACTCTGTAGCACCACGGACTCCCACCCACTATTCTCCTGCCAGTGGTTCCTATTTTGGAACAAGGTTCGTTTTTTATTTCTTTAAAGAAAAAAAATTTCCATGATCTATGACAATTTAAATAGACTTCTGGTTTTGGCCAATGGTTTCCATCACAGCTGAGGGAAAAAAAATACTGAGGATATCAAAGATATAGGACATTGCAATGCAGACCACCTAAAGCAGTGGTTCTCAAAAGAGAGTGATTTTTACACCCCTCCATCCCCCCCACAGGACATTTGGCAATATCTGGAGGCATTTTGGGTTGTTATAACTTGGGTGAGAAATGTGCTTCAGACATATAGTCATCTGATGGGTAGAAGCCAGCAAGGATATAAGCAGACTGCAGTGCACAGGACACTGTGCACCACAAAAATTTTGCCCATCCAAAATGTCAATAACACCATAATTGAGAACCCTTGCTACTTAAAGTGCTGTCTTCACACTGGCAGCTTTGGTCTCTTCTCACAGCTGGCTAGAAACTTGAGGCCCACCATAGACCTACTGAGTCAATCTATTTTCAGCAAGATCCCTTAGGGATTTCTTATGGATTGTTCAGCCTGAGAAGCACTGATTACACAACACTTAGGCAATTCCTAAATGTACAAAAACAGTGTCTGTATTATAGCCCCAAAGAACACCTTCAACTTAAGTAATAAACTCACTAAACTCACTTTTATAGCATCTTGTCTCCTATATAATATTACCACTGTTCCACTGGATATCAGTGTAATTACAAAAAAAAATCCATTCCTCATTAAATATGAAAAATTCTATGTAGGGCAAACAAACGTATAGAAATCTCTAAGAATCTCCAAAAAAAGTGATATCATATGTGCCTTAAAAATCTCAAAAAAAGGGGACATCATATGTATCATTTCCCAAAATTATTTAACTCTGGAATCTATTTTTTTCTCAGAGTATTTAATAAGTCTGAAGTTGCATAGAATACATTTCCTCTTCTCAGCATGGAAACTAAAAAGAAACTGAATAAAGCTGAGATCTCTCTCAACAGTCATGAATTAGTTATTACCTACGATGCATGTTGCTTCAACAAAAGACAAAACCCAGGCCTGTCTTAACAATGAGAGTCTGGCTGGAATCCCACAGACTCTCAACAAGAGAAAACCTTTATCAAGTGTTAACCATGCCCAAGTAGAAACCTGTGGAGGGAAATATTTTACATAAAAAAAAAAACTCAAGTGAGAAAAATATCTTGGGTACTATTGCATGTTGAAAGAACTAAGCTCAGGACTCAAGATGAATTCTCTTCATTCAGAAATCATATTAAAAAGATACATCCCTTCCTCACATTATTTGACTACTTTAGTAATAAACAATTTTCTTCAGTATGTAATAGAAAAAAACATTTAACAAGAAACTCTTGGGAACAACTGCATAACAGAAAGAAACAAACATAAAGTAATTCAATGTCAACAGTGACTTTATTATGCACATAAATTACATGGAGTCACTGACTGTCTCTTTTCATCACTAATTGCATTATGGGTTATTTAAGGTTCACTGAATGAATTGAATTGCCTTGGTGTGGACAGCTTTGCAAAACTGTGAACATTTCCTGAGCAATTAATTTCCCAGGGTTGCTGCAGACTGGGTTCAACTCCCTGGCACATAATGTTGACATGTGGTCATCCATATCAGTGTTACACAATCTAGAAAAAAAAAAAGTAGTAAAAAGCATACCTTTGTAGGTGTGATTAATGAATGATTAAGACAACAGAACTGGCATCACACATATCTCAGATCAAACCGCAGACATTCCACACCCTGACCCTGAAGCACGTGAAGCACCTTCCTCATCAAGCACTTGCATGGAATGTGGCATGAGTCATGTGTCATGCCACAAAAGAGACCACAGGATCTTGGCATCATTCTGTTAGCAATTACTACTATAGTAGTTAAGATTCTCATTTTTAAGGATGCCTAGTTACTCAAACATCCTTGGGTGAAAAACAGTCATTTCAGTCAACCAAAGTCATTCTCTTGGACACAGCTTCTGGAGAAATAATGAGCCCGATGAACTCTGTTGATCAAGGGGACTGATAAATGCCAGAGCCACAAGGACATACCTTAAAGTACTTGACTTTTACTGACTGTATCATTTATTAAGCAAAAAAAAAAAAAAAAATCAAGTGTTTATCAGAAGCATGGTGTTTCAAGGTGGTGGGAAGGTTTCTCTAAAGGTAGTCATGCATGTATGCAAGGCCACTTTGAGTACAGGATATTGGAAAAGGTGAGCCATTCTCACTTTTTAATGATTTCATGTATATTATTAAATAACTTTGTCTATTTAGCAGTTATTAATTTTGTTTATTTATATAGAAACATCAGATATATACATTTTAACTCTCCCAGCAATTTTGTTCTAACATGTGCAATGAAAGGTTAAATGAATATGTTGGAAACATCACTGGTCCAGGAACATGATAAACCCTACTCTAATCTCAGTTTTACTAAGACTATCCATTTCACACTGGAAAAGACATTTAATCTCTTTTAACATCTATTTCCTTCTCAGAACAAGAGTAAAAGGCAATCTTTTTTTGACTCACTCATAAGGGTATTAAAAGGATTCATTCAGGTAATATTAAACAATTTATATGTTTAAAATTGATAAAGTTCTTCATTGACTCCATTCCATCCCCAATAGTCCTTTCTTTATGGTGCATAACATAATCACAGCTTTCTCCCATTAGGGTTTAGGGTAATTGTTTGTTTTTCTCAGTGAATATTACATTGTATAAGCTTGACAGGTAAAATTAGCAAAAAATGTTTCTTTTTCAATTCTCTCTCTCTCTCCCCCCTCCCCACCACAATCTCTCAATCTCTCTGTCTTTTCTGAGTCAGGGTCTCACTCTGTTGCCCAGACTGGAGTGCAATGGCTCACCCTAGTCTCCATTCTCCTGTGCTCAAGTGATCCTCCTACATCAGCCTCCTGAGTAGCTGGGACTACAGGCACATGCCACCACATCTGGCTATTTTTAAATTTTTTAAAACATATTTTTTACTGCCCTGAATATAGGTTTCACTATGTTGCCTTTTACTTTGTATATATGTATATACTCATATATGTATGTATATATTTATACAAAGTAAAAGTAAAGTCAAAAAAAATTTAATTTTCAACTTTTCCTCCTGGTCATTACTATTACTCATTTGTCTTTATAATTATTACTGAAAATAACTTTTTGAATAGAGGAGAGAATGCTACAGTGACCCACCCCAGTTGTCAAATACATAAGGCAGATCAATGATCAGAAGCAAACCCCTGACTTTATTTCTTAAATATTCAGTGCACAAAGTACAATAAAATCACTTGGTCTAGAGGCCAACTTTATTACTTTTGGCTGTTCTTCTCCACAATGGGAAAGTTTCATTAATAGTTGGATCAATAAATGGATCAATGAGATAAAGCGAAAAAGCCCTAGATAATAGTATTTGAAAGGCTGATAGGAACATGTCATGCCAGATACAGGACACAGATACCAAGAGAGCACTTTATGTAAGATGTTTCGCAATAAATTAACTTTCTCTTTTGCCTTAAAAATCTAGAACATGTTTTAGGCAAACAAAAGTAACTGTTATGTCCAACTACCATAATAGTTGTATCCTGTGAATGATACTTAGCAATGTATCTTTTTGAATATTTCTAGTTTTATAAAAATATAACTGAGGAAATCAGTCATGTTTGTCCATCATATGATTTGTATTGGGCCTTTCAGGCACAAAATTGAACAATTGATACCTGTCACATGTAAATCAAACTGAGGATAAATGTAAAAATAAATTCATCTAAATGGATTTTTTTAAATCAATTAGACATATGAGAGAAGTGATTTGGTTTGATGGCAGAAACCTAGTAGTTGTGTTCTTAAAACACCAAGTAGCAATATTCTTCTTCTTATTATTATTTTTATTATTATTAACAGGGCCTCACTCTGTTGCCCAGCCTAGAATGCAGTGGTGCTATTCCAGTTCACCACACTCTTAACCTCCTCGGCTCAGGTGCTCCTTCGACCTCAGCCTCCTGAGTAGCTGGGACTACAGTTGCACACAACTGTGCCTGGCTAATTTTTGTAGAGATGAGGTTTCACTATGTTGCCTGGGCTGGTCTCGAACTCTTGGGCTCAAATGATCCTTTCACCTTGGCCTCCCAAAGTGCTAGCATTACAGGTATGAGCCATCTCACCTGCCAATTTTTTAATATGCAATTACAAACTTCAAGCTATAATGATTTCCTCCACAAATGACCCATTGGAGTATGAAACAGTTGCATATGAGGACTCCCCCCATCAAAAAAGAAAATTATTTTTTGGAGGGTGGGCCCCTTGTAGTACAGCTTCCCCCACTAGGAAAGTGTTCTGGGAAGCCATCAGCATCAGTGTACCAGCTAGCATTTTTGTGAGAGGCTGCATTCAGCTTCACTGATTTTTTTTTTTTTTTTGGGAGGGGGGGATTCTTTCAACATGTTTCTCCATTTCAGAATAATGATTTACACAGACAACCTGTCCACACTGTGCTGAGTGTTCAGCAGAGTTTGCCCAAAATTGGCATGACCCCCATGCCTCACCCCCTCTACTCACCCGATCTCACCCCAAGTGACTGTTTTTTGTTTTCCCAGATTAAAAAAAGAGAGAGATGTTTTGTCACTGTGGAAGAGGTGAGACAAAAAATGGCAGAAGCACTAAAAGACATCAAAATTGACTAGTTCAAAAACTGTTTTGAACAGCGGAAAAGCATCTCAATAGGTGTATTGCATCAAATGGAAAGTACTTTAAAGCTGATTGAAGTTTAAACATGTTTAAATAAATACATTCTGAGGTTTTTTTGGGTCTCCCCTCATAACACAAAATTATATCTCAGAAATTCGGATCTTCATAACACTATTTAAAAGAAGTGACATTAAAATTATATTTATAGCTATTTTATACCAAATCATACGTTAATAATTCCTTAACCATATATTTAAATATCTAAGAAATCATAGCCTTTCTATAAATTGGGACACTTCTTTAGTGCAATAATTAAGAAGGGGTTAGTAGCACTTTCAGATGTCTTTATTATTTGTACACTTGTAATTGTTTCCATTTTAAGAAAAGGGAAATAATTTTTTTGTATTTACTGATATATCTAAGTACACCTCTTTACTGTACAATGCTTTGGAAAACAAACAATTTACAGGAAAAAGAACAGTCACAATACCTAAAAAATACAGTAGAAAATTTTATCTATAGTTATTATTTTACAAAAGTTAATGATGTTCAACTCTTAAACAGAAAGGGTATCATATTATTTATCTAGTTTTGTTTTTTTAAATTGAAACCTACTTTCCACAACTGTTCATGTTAACATGTGTAAAACATAATATGATACTAATGGTTACATACTTTTCCATTTTATGGACACATTTATCTCAGTGGTCTTCTGTGAATAATCTTTTGTTTCACTTTTTATTTTCTTTTTTTATTGTATTCTTTTCTTTGTCTTGTCTTCTCTCTTTTTTCTTTATCTCCATCCATCAGTCCATTTCCCTCCTTCTTGACTTCCTTTTTTTTTCTTTAATGTGGCCACAGTACTGAGCATTTACCATGTTATATTCTAGCTGTATTCAGGGTCTCGTGTATATCATCCCAATTTCCCTCACAAATTTCCGAGTAGCCATTGCTAGTATTGCCCATTTTAGATAGTGAAAATTAGGCTTGGAGAGATGGAGCACTTGCCCAAGGTCATCCAGAAGGTAGAAAGCAAAGTTGGGATTCAAATTCAGGACAGGGCTGAACGTGAGTTCCACCGTCTGGTTCTCCTCCGTTGCCACCATGAGCTTCACCACTCGCTCCACCACCTACTCCTCCAACTATCAGTCCCTGGGCTCCATCCCACCACCCAGCCTGCGGTCCACCAGCAGCGTGGCCAGCTTCTATGCAGGCGCCGGCGTATCGGGTTCCCGGATCTCTGTGTCCCGCTCCACCAGTTTCCGGGGTGGCTGGGGGTCCGGGGGCCTGGCCACGGGGATGGCCGGGAGTCTGGGGGGCATCCAGAGTGAGAAGGAGACCATGCAAGAGCTGAACGACCGCCTGGCCTCCTACCTGGAGAGGGTGAGGAGCCTGGAGACCGAGAACTGGAGGCTGGAGGGCAAAATCCGGGAGCACCTGGAGAATAAGGGACCCCAGGTCAGAGACTGGGGACATTAGTTCAAGACCATCGAGGACCTGAGGGCTCAGATCTTTGCAACTTCTGTGGATAATGCCTGCATCGTTCTGCAGATAGAAAACGCCCGTCTTGCTGCTGATGACTTTAGAGTCAAGTGTGAGACAGAGCTGGCCATCCGCCAGTCCGTGGAGAGCGACATCCATGGGCTCTGCAAGGTCATCAATGACACCAATGTCACCCGGCTGCAGCTGGAGACAGAGATCGAGGCCCTCAAGGAAGAGCTGCTCTTCATGAAGAATCATGAGGAGGAAGTAAAAGGCCTACAAGCCCAGATTGCCAGCTCTGGGTTGACCGTGGAGGTAGATGCCCCCAAATCTCAGGACCTCAGCAAGATCATGGCAGACATCCGGGCCCAGTATGATGAGCTGGCTCAGAAGAACCGAGAGGAGCTGGACAAGTACTGGTCCCAGCAGATTGAGGAGAGCACCACAGTGGTCACCACGCAGTCCGCTGAGATTGGAGCTGCCGAGATGACGCTCACAGAGTTGAAACGTACATTGCAGTCCTTGGAGATTGATCTGGACTCCATGAGAAACCTGAAGGCCAGCTTGGAGAACAGCCTGAGAGAAGTGGAGACCCGCTACGCCATGCAGATGGAGCACCTCAATGGCACCCTGCTGCACCTGGAGTCTGAGCTGGCACAGACCCTGACAGAGGGCCAGCGCCAAGCCCAGGAGTACGAGTCCCTACTGAACATCAAGGTCAAGCTGGAGGCTGAGATAGCCACCTACCGCCGCCTACTAGAAGATGGAGAGGACTTCAGTCTCAGTGATAGCCTGGACAGCAGCAGCTCTATCCAGACCATCCAAAAGACCACCCGCAAGATAGTGGACGGCAAATTGGTGTCTGAGACCAATGACACCAAAGTTCTGAGGCGTTGAGGCAGCAGGAACAGGGCATCCTTCGGGGAAGCAGGAAGTCAATAAAAAGTTCAGAGGTTAAAAAAAAAAAAATTCAGGACGGTCTGTTGCCAGAGCCTGAGCCTTTATGCCATTTCACAGTACCAGACCCTGAGACACACACTTGCAAGTATACACCATGGTACTCTTGCCTGAATACTTCCCTGGAATAAATTTCCATCTATGGGGCTACTGATAAGCTTAAAAGTTAGCTTATCAGTAGCCCCATAGACTGAATAAAAAAAAAATGTGGTACATATACACAATGGAAGATTGTGCAGCCATAAAGAAGGACAAATATATGAACTTCACAGCAATCTGGCTGGATTTAGAGTCTATCATACTCAGTGATATATCACAGAAACAAAGCACAGAGTACCATATGTTGTCACTCATAAGTGGACCTTGAAAAATTATCATAATATTCTAAGAAAGGGATTGGCAGTCGTGGGAAACTGCCAGGGGAGGCGGCGGGGGGGGGTAGGAATTGGCAGTTGAGGGAAACTTATGGGAGGGAGTGGCATTCCTCATCAAGGATACCCTGCCTAATCACCATTTGTATACCTAACCCTGAATTATGCCTCGCATCTTTATTTTTTTAAAAAGTGTTGAAACATACAGTACTTTCAAATTATCTTCAATAAATCTTTTACCAATGATGCCTGAAAAAGTCCTGGGCTTCCTACTTTTTAAAGCCCAATTCTGTTTACTTGATATTTTAAAATACGTTTTGTTCAAATGTTCTTTTTGTTCCTATTTGCTAAGGTAGGAGAAGCTTTTCTTCCTCTTGCTACCCAAGACTCCATTCTTCCTGGGCATGGCAGAGGGACAAGCCTTCTGACCCAGCCTCCTGGAGGATGTCTGCACATGGTGAATTTCCTCAAGTTGCCTGAACTTCTATAGCAGTCAAAGGCCTCTGATACAAAGGTACACGCTGGCCCCCCAATGTTCACAAAGCTGCAGACACTTTGGGCACCTTTACACACTATGCATTAGACACTATGCACATGCAGTGTTTCTAGGACATCCAGACAGCTGCAAATTCTCATGGGGATCCTCCTAATATTGACTCCTACTTTGCTTTTTTGACACAGGGTCTTGCTGTGTTGTCCAGGCTGTAGTACAGTGGCACAATCATAGCTCACTGCATCCTCGAACTCCTGAAATCCTCCCACCTTGGCCACTTGAATATCTGGGACTCCAGGTAAGTGTCACTACACCTGGCTGATTCTTCTGATTTGTTGTTTTGTTTTGTTTTGTTTTGTTTTAAGGCAAAGTCTCACTATGTTGCCCAGCCTGGTCTCAAACTCCTGGCCTCAAGCAATTCTGCCATCTTAGCCTCCCAGAATGCTGGGATTACAGGTATGAGTCACTGTGCCCAGCTGACCTACACTGCTGTCTTCTATTCTATTCCATTCTTCTCCTCTTCCAGTTCTTTGAGCATATCATGTGTAGCCCCCATCCCCAACACCCTTTCTGCTCCCTGAGCAAACTCAATTGCTCTTCATTCCCTCCATTTCTCAGTTAGACTTCAGGGTATATTTTAAAAACTCAGCCAGCTTTCTTCAAACACCCCCAACTCCTTTGTCAATTTTCCTTACATGACTAGCCTGGCCAAAAAAAAAAAAAAAAATCCAACCTTGGATCAATTAAGCTGTCTGCTTTCTCCATGTCTGAGTTCCAACAAAATGACTTCTGCTAGAAAAATAGCACAACTGAACAGACTGCTGTTCAGGAGAACCCAGGCTGCATGGAATCCTGCATCTGCTGGTTCTCCTTCGATGTTCCCCACAGTATTCGGATCCCCTACTTCCCTGTTCCCCTCACCTCCACCAATCACTGGAGTCACGGAAGGTGACTTTCAGGCAAACTACTTTGCTGATAGTGCCTGCACCACCACCAATCCGTGTGTCCGTGAGATCGCACTTCACCTCTCTTGCATCATTAAAATCATCTGGTTTCTATGACAACTCACTCTCTCAGTGTTCACAAATACGATGTTCCCCTTTCTTGTTATTTTTTTGGGGGTTTCTCCATCTATCCCATAACTGTGAGTGACCCAGCTTGCCGCATTAGAACCTATGCTAACTCTACACGTCAACCCTTGACATGTCTCACCTGCTGACGTGCTTTTCATTGCTAACTGCTTTCTTTATGATACCTCAGTCCTAGACATCCAGGCATGATCTTGCTCCTGACTACAGGCAGATACATCTCATTGTGTATTTGTCTAATTCTTTAGAAGTCCAGGTTTCTCTCCTCACCACCTGGATACAATATATAATCTTGTTCACAAATGAACACAGGAAGAGAGGAGGTTTGGTTGACTAAATCTTACTTAACTTTTGAATTTTAGCCGAGATATAGCATTCTCTGGGAAGCCTTCTACATGTGCTAAATCTGGATGTATACTCTTCTTATCCTTCTAGCATACCACTTAGCACACTGCATTATAATTTCTTAGACAATTTTTCATCTCTCCCAGTCATCTGTCAACTGGCTTCATGAGGACAGAGAGAACACTGATGTTTAACTATTTGTATTCTCAACTTTAAACAGTGCACCCAGTAGGTGCTCATGTCACTAAGATGAACTGAACTCAAAAGAATTTAATTCTGCCTGAGTTCTCTCTCCATATGTAGGTCACCCAAACCAGGCTGTTTTAATTCACCTTGTCAATCTCCATGTCTCAGCTGTCACTTTCAAGGGATGGTTGTGCAGACATCTTCTTCAAAAGCCCCCATCTTCATGCTTATTAACTCTAACAGATGTGAAGAAAGCCACTGACTTGTCCATTTTTCAGGGAAGAGGAATCTACAGATCCAGTTGGATTCAGCTTTGTACTCTGTTATGCTTGGAATGTCTTCCTCACAATCATTTTTCCCTAAATGTATTTACAATTTTTTTACATGCTGGTATCATTCATCTATCTGATACCTGTTTTGCTATAAAGTGAAGTTTTTTCCAATTAGTTAGTTATCCTAGCACTATTTATTGAACTCTTCAACTGGTCTCCAATGATCTAAAATTTCAGCTCAATAACCAGCAAAATCTTCTAGCACCCCTGGTACAGAGTACAGACTCTAGAGTCCAATTCTACACTGACACTAGATCACTTAACCTCCCTGTAGCTAATTGATAAGTAAAATGTTTAAAGTAGCATTGATATAGAAGAGATTTTTATGTGTTACTGTATAATATTAGTCACCTGATTTTATTTTATCTTCAGTTCTGTTTACCTTTTTATTGTTGAACTTGTGGTACACTAATTGCTATAGATGGGTAACATATTTTCATGTCTAGGAGAATAAACTTAATTATTAATGCACCTCCTTTATTGAAAAAAATCACTTTGTTGTTGTTGCATAATTATTCCTTTAGTAAAAGTCTTTGTCTCCAAAATATCAATAAAAACAGTGAATTGTTGTCTTATGAATTGTTTTCTATGGGTCAGACACTGTGTTAAAAGCTTTATTTACATGGGAATCAAACTTAATAATATGAGGTATGCTTATTATATCTGCTTTATGAATTTAGAATGAAGGTTGCAAACATTAACTCCAGGTTGTCTGGGTCTAAAATGTATACCCTATATGACTACAGCATATCACTTTCCTTAAAGGGGAAAAAAAAACTCTTGCTGAGATTGGGATTAGATTTGTGTTAAACACATAGATTTATTTGGGCAGAACTGACAGTGTTGACCACTAGTCTTTTTGTTCAATATTATAATTATTATTCACCCAATTGTTTATGTTCATTTAAGTTTTATATTGTTAATATAAATAATATTTACAGAGTTCTTGCTATTTTTAGGTATTTTTGAATGCTTTACAATAATTAACTATTCTAATTCTCATCATAACCATATGGTATTGGTATTATTATTATTATCATCATTATTTTCATTTCCCAGATAGGAAACCAAGGCATAGAGATGTCCCTTTAAATGAAATCACTTAATATCACACATCCAAAGAGTGGCAAAACTAGTGTTTTTATTACACTCTTTCAACTCCAGAACCCAAGACTTTAGTCACTAAGTTTTCAGATTAACTTTCAAATCATTTATAAATACCTAGCTATTCATAATTTACTGATACTTGGGAATGATGACTATTCCTGTTATATTTTTATCTTGTTACTGCTAGTCTATGGGAAAGGTTTATTTTCCTATTTTAATTTTTTATTTTGTAAGGTGTGGCACAGATTTGTATGTGCTACTGTGGTTTTTTGTAATTTGAACATAGATACACATTGTGACTATCACCATCAAGCTAATTAACATATCCTTTACCTCATGCAAGAATGTGTGTGTGTGTGGTGAGAAGACTTAACATCTACTCTCTGAGCAAATTTTCAAGAATACAATATGTTATGATTAACCTAAGTCACCCTATTGTACATTTGATTTCCAGAATGTATTAATCTTATATACAGAAGGTTTGTATCTTTTGACCCAGATCTTCCCATTTTCTCCACCTCCCAAGCAACTGGCAACACCTCTCTACTCCATTTCTAAGAGTCAGATTTCTTTAGATTACACACATAAAAGCAATCATGCAGTATTTGTCTTTCTGTGACTGGCTTACTTGACTTGGCCTAATGTCTTCCAGGTTCAGGTATGTTGTTGCTGCTACCAAGCGTCTCTTCTTTTTATTAAGGCTGTATCATATTCCATTGGGTGTATGTATGTAGAGTGTGTATGCCATATTTTCTTTATCCATTTACCTACCACCAGATACATTTTTATATGTTGACTTTGTAGCCCACAACTTTACTGAATTGTTTTATTTGTTCTAATAGCTTTTGGCTGAGTTTTTAGGGTTTTCTATATACAAGATCATGCCATCTGCAAATAGAGACAATTTTACCTCTTCCATTCTAATTTGGATGCCTTTTATTTCTTTCTCTTGACTGATTGCTCTGGCTAGGACTTCCGGTACTATGCTGAATAGAATTGGTGCGAGTGGGCATCCTTGTTGCTGATATGAGAGAAAAAGTTTTTTTAGCATTTCATTGTTCACTATGATGTTAGCTCTAGGCTTGTCATGTATGGCCTTTATTATGTTTAGTTATGTCTTTCTCTACCTAATTGGTGGAAAGTTTTTATCATGAAAGAATGTTGAATTCTGTCAAATGTGAATGGGCATTAATTTTTGTAATCTTGCTATGCTGTTGAAAGGTTATTATTCTAATTACCAGTTGGTTATCCTGGGTTATTTAGGGAGGTCATCACAATAAATCTAAAATTTGGCTCTAAATACGCAAAATTTATCATTTTGTATTGTTTTTTTAAAAAATGCTTTAGAGGCTGGGCATGGTGGCTCAAGCATGTAATCCCAGCACTTTGGGAGGTGGAGGCGAGAAGACTGCCTGAGTCCAGGGGTTTGAGACCAGCCTAGCCAACTTGGTGAGACCTCATCTCCACAACAAATTTTTTTAAAAAGCTGGGTATAGTGTGGTGTGCGCCCATAGTTCCAGCTACTTGGAAGGCTGAGGTGGAAGGATCTCCTGAGCCCAGCAGGTTAAGACTGTGGTGGCTGTGAGCATGCCACTGCCCTCCAGCCTGGGCGACAGAGTGAGACTCCAACTCAAAAAAAAAATAAATAAATTAAAATAAACTATATATTTAAAAAAATGCTTTGGTTAATTAGCACTTCCTGAAAAAAATTTTTTTTTATAGGAGTCTCACTCTGTTGCCCAGGCTGGATGGAGTGCAGTGGCACACTCATGGCTATTGTGGCCTACTGGGCTTAGGTGATTCTTTGGACTCAAACTTTCAAATAGCTGGAACCACAAGTGCACACCACACTCAGCTAATATTTTGATTTATTGTAGACACAAGGTCTTGCCAAGTTGCACAGGCTGTTTTTGAACCCCTGAACTCAGGCAACCCTCTCACCTCCGCCTCCCAAAGTGCTGGGATTACAAGTATGAGCCCCTGAGCCTGGCTTCCATGAACAACTTGACATAAATTTTATACTAAACATAGTTATCTTTTACTGCAGGTTAAATGTCTCTAGTTTTTCACATGTGAGATTTTACTTTTTTTTTTTTAAGGTGGCTACTATCTAGCCTGCTAAGGATGCACTGAGCAGTGAAGTACTTCTATTCAGGCAGTTACTATCATTTTCTGGATCTTTCATTATTCAAGGTGCAAAAGTCTCCCTGATACTGCAACACAGAGCTATACACTTCATTGCGAAGACAGCCATGTATCATTCAGTAGAACCCTGCTTTCCACAATACGGACATACACTTGGCACTTGTACATAAAAGAACAGGATTGAGGAGAAACATATTCCTCTTATTCTTGCCATAATCCATTTTTTAAAGTTTATTTAAAATCATTTCATAATACCATATATTAAAAAGGTAAACTTTAATGAAGAAATGCAGCTCAACTCAGCTCAAGGCCATGTGTGTCTTTACCGGAAATAAATCCCAACCCAAATGGCAAAAACTTTGCTCATATTGATTGATTTATTTCGTTCAGGACTTAGGATTCAAATAAGATCAATTCAAATGCACTAGAAGCAGCCCTAAGTAGCTTTTCCACATTTCATGATGGTTACCCAGGAAGTAACCATCATACACACTTGTGGTTTTGGTAATTGAAATGGCCATTAACATGGATCGGTTTCCCAAGCTGCTTTTTTTTTCTTTCAATGATGACACATACTCATTTGGCTTCTAATATAGGAGGTGTTGAGTCAATGATCTTTGACTTATTTTTACAACAGAGTCATCAAGGCTGTACTGCCGCAGATTATTCTTTGACTTAGTTACAAAATAAATTCATTTTCGATTTACAGTAACTCTGAATAATTCCACTCCAAATCCGTTTATGGCTTTAGAACTCAGACAGCGTTACATGAAGTGAGAACACCTAAATTGTAATGAGACTATAAATTACAGTCAAAGAAAACATATACATCAAGCAAAGTGAATCCGGACCTTTGAAAACTTTAGGCTGTTTTAATTCATATGTATGCTCCCCAGAAATATAATCAATGAGTGGTTTTATGTCCCTGCTCTTTAACTGTTTACAGTATTACCTTTTGCAGTGGTCATAGAAAACACTCAAGAAAATAAGAGCAATCTGAGCTCACGCTATTAAATCTTTACCTTTGCCCAACCCAGTCCTATACCATCTCTGCCTCTATACACTCTGCTAAACACTGCGAAAGAAAAATTACATACTCATGTGGACTACAGCCCCTGTGTAACCTCATCATTGCCCTCAGGGTATTTGTTGAAGATTCTGTTTCCCAGATTCTCTCCTCCTGTCACCACAGAGGTTATTCCAAACATGTGCTGTGCTGTTACCACCAGTGAACCCACCAGCTCTCCATCTCAAGAGGTAACGTTTGTTCCTCCTGACCCATGAACAGAGGAAACTCACAGATGGGAAAGACAAACCCTCTGTCCTATCTATCACAGGTGGACTTTACAGCGGAGCCTCATAAAACATACAATTAACAACTCCAAATTTAATTATACAAGCTCAAAATCAGTGACAAGACGAAGTCAATGATAAAACAGTGCATTCCAACAATTCTGAGATGCACACTTTTCCACATTTGAACATCTCTGAAATCTGAGTGCATTTTACAGGCAATGCCTTCTCACAATCACTTTCAGCCAGATTGTGGCCATGGCAGAGATTTCAAGCTCTGTACAGGTGGGAACTTGGCCCTCTGTGTTTCACTCAACAAACTCTTGAAGGGTTTGAGGAAGGAATATCGGTTCTGGCTGCTGTCTGAAAAGCTTCCAGTGACATATTCTGGTGAGATCAAGGAAACAAAACTTGCAGAATGTGTCTCAGCAGCCCAAAAGTCAGGCACAGAGGCGACTGTGAAACACTTCTTTAAAACGTCCTGCACCCTTGCCACTTCTGATGTCACCAAGGATGACAATGTGTGGAAAACTAAGACATCAAAGGTGAATTGGAAGAGAAAAACTGTGAAATACTTTTGAAACCAACCAATTTTTGAACTTGTATTTTCATTGTTTAAGAATGTATAATAATAATAATAGTAATAATAATAAAAAATGGCTAAAATCTGTATCTAAATGAGTCAAAAAGACTTTCCCAATAGGTATAAAGTAACAAAAACGCATGTGTCCTACTTTGCATCCTAATTTATTTGAATTTGGCTTTCTCTCTCTCCTTTTCCTTCCTTCCTTTCTGCTTTCTCTCCCTCTCTGTCTTTCCATCCCCTTCCTCCCATCTTTCCTTCCTTTCTTCTTTCCTTCCTTCCCTCCTTCCTTTTTCCTTTCCTTCCTTTCATTCTTCCTTCTTTCTCTCTTAGCAGTTACATAAATAATAGGGTGTTGTAACTTAACGGTGTCTCAGCTTTCATGAAATTTGACAATAATTTAAATAATGCTAGTGATTCTGACAACTAGTCAAACAATGACAATTACTTTAAACACTGGACAATACAAACAGCAGTTTTTTCAGATTAATATATTTTTCACAAGTACACTAAAATGACTTTATTTCAATTGGCATATCAATCAAAATATTTTTAAAAATCATTTTAATAAGACAATTGTGCAAAAATTCAAATACTTATAAACTTTATGCTTTGAATTTTTAATGATATAAAACCCTGAGTTGTTTCTTACTAACTTTATGATTTTTGTCTTATAGATGTTCATAATTATCTTTAAAGTGGTTTAAAATCATCTTCTGAAAATTATCACCCAGGAGAATATTGTTGAAAGGAGGAACATGGAGTCAATATAGCCAATGAGCAGCCATTTTACCATTGCTTAGCTTTGTCATATTTTTCTAGCAGTTCACTTTAATTTACTCTCTAATCACTAGTCAAGGATAGAACCAGTTTCTCAGAGGCAGTGACTGACAATGGCTTTGCAACTCCCTCTCCAGCTTGTTTTGTAAACAAGTTAACCTACTCAGTTCTTCATGACCTTCGTGACACAGACCCTATCAACATGGCAGCAGTTAGGTGACTGCCTGACCTATCTGCCTGCTGTTCATCATCTGATGTCAGTACCTGTGCTTACCTGCCCTTCGCAATGATGTGGTGTAGACCATCCAATCCCCTTAATGGCCTTCCCTATCAAAGGGAAAGGATTTTTTAAAAATTAATTAATTTATTTATTATAAAGATGTGGGGTACAATTCAGGGTTAGGTATATAAACATTGATCATGCAGGTACCTTTGTTGATGAGGTATGCCCCTCCCCCCCTAGCAGTTTCCCTCAACTGCCAGTCCGATTCCCCAGCCCAGACAGCTTTCCACTACTGTCAGTCGCTTTCTTATAGCATTATAATTGTTCAAGGTCACCTTATGAGGGAGAACATATGGAACTCAGTTCTTTGTTTCTGTGATAAATCACTGAGTATGATCCACTCCAAATTTTTTTTCTTTCGTTTTTAAAATTAATTTATTATAAAAAGGGAAAGTTTAAAAGCATTTAACTTCAAGCAGCTATTCACCAATGCTTTGTTAAACTCTGTTGTGTCCACGTGGTTCTTTGAGCTACGGCCGCCATGTTTTCCTAGATTTGACCCCCCACTTCCCTACCCCTGGGAGGTGAATCTCCTTTCCCTCTCTCTCTCTCTTTCTCTCTTTAATTTACTTTCTAAATAAACAATATTTTCCTATCTAACTTCTGTGCAATTCTTTGCATCTTTCTCATGACACCGGACCACATACCAGGCACCCCCCCCATCAGCTCTGACCTAACAATTGTTTATTTTTATGACTAAATCACAATGTTTATGTTTCAAAAATTAATTGCTACATTCATATTTTTCATCTATTTAGTTACATAAAACATGTTTTCTGAATCTCTGTATTCATGGAGTACAGTACATTTCCTTATCAAGTTTTATGAAGATTATAAAACCTGCATTATTTTTTGCTGAGGGAGAAAACAGATATTTTCTGAAAATATCTTGTATGCACATATGTGTGTTTATATTGACCCATGACCCAATGACTTTATTCCATGAGTCCACAGATAGCAAAGAATAAAATCACTAGAAGGTGAGAAGCAAAAAAGCAAAATGAATCAACAAATATGCATTAGTTTCCTTAATACAGATCTGCATGTTGTGATTAGCTTGGCAGTGGTGGTGCATTCAGAGTCTATCTGCTGTTCTACAATGGATTAGATACAGTCAAGTCAAATTACTGACAACCAAGAAAAACAAAATCCATTATTGGAAGGCTCTTATTTCCTGCTTCCTGTCCTATCTTTATTGTTGTATTCAGTGGAAACTCACTAAACTGAAAAAAAACCTGACATCCCTCATCTTTGTCAAGGCAGTAAAAACATTACAGTCGATGTCTTGAAGTCACTTAAGCTCCCGGCTCCATGCACTCAGCTTGTAAGGTTTCCATAAATGACAGTTGATTGCTGATGGGAGGAAGTGACAAATTAGTGAATTAAAAATTTACACTGTGCAATATGAAAACATTTCCTGACAATCAGCATTATTGGCTGCTAAAATAAGTTTCAGAAAGATATACAGACCTTGAAATTTTAAATCACAGTCTTGCCTAATAAAAAAAAATCACATTTTTATTTAGTATAAAGAATCAGTGAAAAGAATGTAGAGAGCTAGTATGAACTAAACATCATAAAGCAGTGCTTATAAACAGAGAGCACTTAGCAATCATTTAACAGTTTAACAAAAAGCTTTAAAAATTCATTTGAGTAGATTGTGCATTAATAGTACATTATTTCCTTCTACACAGTTGACCCTCCGTATCCATGGATTCCTCATTCAAGGATTCAACTAACTGCAAATCAAAATTATTTGAAAAAAAAATACAATAAAAATAACAAAAGATAATACCGTACAACTATTTGCATATCATTTACATTGCATTAAGTATCATATGTAATCTAGAGATGACTTGAAGTATATGGGATGATACGCACAGGTTATATGTAAATTCTACAACATTTTACATAAGGGACTTGAGAATCTTCAAATTTTGGTATCCGCAGGGGGTCTTGGAACCAATCTTCCTCAGATACCAAAGACAACAGCATTCTTTTTTCGGTGTCGTTGTTTTTTGAGTTGGAGTCTCACTCTGTCACCCAGACTGGAGTGCAGTGGCCGCTCCCGGCCACTGCAGTCTCGACCTGCTGGGCTCCGGCAATCCTTCCGCCTCAGCCTTCCAAGTAGCCAGAATTACAGGCATGCGCTACCATGCCCGGCTGATTTTTTGATTTATTGTAGAGATGAGGTCTCGCTGCCCAGGCGGGTCTCGAACCCGGGGGCTCAGGCAATCCACTCACCTCAGCCTCCCAAAGGCGCGGGATTACAGGCTGAGCCACTGAGCCCAGCTGACAACAGCATTCTTAATATAGTATATGCAATTAAAATTAATCCTTAGTTCCTATAGAATAAGCTCAGGTGTGGAATGTAGACTTCAAGGCATAATTCTCATATTTGTCTAGTACATTATAGTTTTCAAGTGTAAGCATGTACATGAATGCAAGGGTACCCAGCTGTTACACAGCTCTACCTCCAAAACTGGAACAAGGGAGTGTGGGAACAAGGAGTCTTGAGCCTGGGCATAGGTTCTCCCTACACAGGCATGGTGGCCCCTCCATATTACCAAGCTTATGTTAAGAGCAAATGCAACTATGATTATGGACATCATTTCAGCATTAGGCCTTGGTATTTTCATGCTTCTCCCCCGCCCCTCTCTTTTCCTGATGTTTGTTTCTTCTCATCATCACCCTGAAATGGTAGGTGCCTAATCCTATAATTTTGACCCTGAACACAGTTCCACATTCAACTCTAACACTAGAATTCAGTCTTAACAGGAACTGAACTAAATTGTTCAGTCTTGTGAAGATTTTCCTGTTATCAATGTATTACCTCAATGCTTTTTTTTGAAAATCAGTTGAGTATAAAGGTGGGGTTGGTTTCTCAACTTCGGTAAGTATTGTCTATCCTTACACCAAAACCATGCTGTTGTTCAAACCTTCTATGATTCCTCATTTACCTGCTATATCAGCTACTGAGAGATGGGTGTTGAAGTCTACAACTACAGTTACATCTTCGATTTCATCCTTTAATGCTATCAGTTTTTGCTTCATACATTTTGAAGCTTTGTTATTAGGTGCACATACATTAACATGGTTATGTGTTTCTGACTCTTTGTAAAGACCTTCTTAGTCATTGCTAAATTTTGTTCCCTCAACATCTACATTGAATAAAATCAATCAATTTATTATCTAACATCTGCTTTTTGATGATTACTGTTTGCATAAAGTAAGCATTTCGATTTTCTTTCAACATCTCTTGTGATTTTATACTTCAAATGTAACCCTTGTACATAGTATAGAGTTGGGTTTTGTTTCTACCCAGTATGACAGTGTCTACCCTTTAAGTAAAATGTTCAGTCCATTTCCATTTAATGACATTATCAATAAAATTGAATTTAATATGCATTTTCTATATGCTAATGATTCACTGTAGGAATTAAGAGTTAGGCTGTTACCCTCTAAAAGCGTGGTATCTTTTTAACTGGAAAGTAGTTGAGCTATAGGTGGAACACTGTGATTCCTTCAGGCTTGATTTTATGTTTCCTTAGTGCCCGTGTATTCTGTTTCTCGCCTGAGTACTGAAAGATCACTTTGACTCTAGGCTGTGGTTCCTACTTCCAAAACGTGGATCTTTTGGGGGTCTCAGTTGAATGCCCAAGTTGACTAGCAAGGTCATTCCACTCTGATTAGACAGGAACTCCAATATTTCTCACCACCACAGGACTTCTGATACCCCCACAGCAGCTGTTTTATCTGACATCGTTTGGAGTCTCATCCTTTGCATGAGCAATCAGCCCAAATTCTGATTTCTTCAGCAGCACCAAAGTCTGACCTCTGCTCCTTATCTCACCAAGATCCCTGCTTTTTCTACTTTGGCTTTCTCTCCTGTGTCAGTGTTGGAAAACTATTCTAGGCAGAGCAGGGACAAACAGGAGACTCATCTCATTTGCTTCCTTTCTCTCAAGACTCCAGTTCTGCACCATCTGTTTCCAAAGCCTAAAAACAATTGCCTCATATATTTGTCCAGTCTTATGATTGCTTATGTCATGAGGGTACATCATGGTCAGTTACTTCTTGATGGCCAGAAGCAGAATTCCAACCAACACCAAACACTAAATATTTGAGTACTGATTTTGAAGTAGTGGGAGGATTGGATGGAATCAGATTTTAAACTTCTTTAGCTGGCAATACAGAGTCTTTATTAGATTAGCAATGGGGAACCTTTAAAGAACTTTGAGTTAATGGGATGAGATCAGTGGTTTGTGCTTGAGAAAGGTTAATTTGGCTGAGTTTATCAGCCACCTGTAATGGGATGCGATCTGCACAGGCAGACCAGTCAAGATGCTGCTACCTGAGGTCACAAGGCCATGAGCAAGGATGGGGCAGTGAGAAAACTGATGAAGGAGTGGGAATAAGCTACATCATGAAGGCCTACTCCTGGATGAGTATGGCATAAGCCAATGAGCCATAAGAAGTTGTGAATCTGACTGACTGAAGGAGGAAAAGTACAATCACTGGAAATAAGGAATTTGGGGAAAATATTTGACTTCAGGAATACTCACAGTAAGGATATCATCTTGAGTTTGAGGTTGCTTGAGATAGCAAATGTTAATAGAGGAGACACCCAGATGGAAATGACCAGTGGATGGTTGAAAATATGGGTCCAGAGTTTCTGGAGAAGGGTGAGTCCCAAAAAGAAATTTGAGGATGTCTGTGTACATGTAGAGAAGAAGTTACACAGGGGCAAAATGGGTCACTGGTATAAGATAGAATTTTGGGAGGAAAAAAAACAAATTGGGAAAGAGACGATGGTGATATGGATAGTGTTTTCACGAGCGATACTTTCTGGTACCATTAGATACATTTACAAATTTGAAATATTAACCTAGTTTGAGTGTATGTGAGTGTGTGTGCATGTGTTACAAGTTCACATATTAAACCTTAAAAGCATCTTAATTCTAATGGCACAAAATTATCCAGGTGATAAAGTAAAGCAAAGTTGAACTGTATAAATCTATGTAGGATCAGCCTAATTAAAAGTAAAATTTAATTTTAAAATCTTGTGAAAAAAATTGAAAAATTTTAAAGAAGAGTGTTAGTAGGAGTTAAAAATGTGGCTGAATTTCTGAAATGTGGACACTCATCCATTGGGCCAGGGAATTATTCAAGTAACATTTATTTTTTTAAATGATCACATTCACCATGAAATATGTAAAATCAGAAAAAAATGTAAAAAAGATCAATTCAGTATATCTGAAGAAAGAAAATAAACAATTCTTAAGGAACAGAAATACAAGTGTATGATGATTGTTTATTTTTCCTTTTACTAAACCTAAACGATGCAGTTGCTACAAAGGTCACTAGAGAATCAATTATTTTTAAAAGATCAATTTTAATTATGGTAAGGAGTTAGATCTGAGTCTTAGATTTGGAAAGAGTCTTAGAAAAAGGCACAAAAACTCTCTATTTTGCCACATAATTTCTCTGATGTTACTTGGAAAACATCTTACAGATAGCTTATTCTATAGACGAGAAACTGAAGTTCAGAAAGGTAAGTAGGTTTTGCAAGAGTATGCACTGAAAAAGTAGCAGAACGAAAATTATCATATTTTCTTACCTCTATTAACTGACCTCAGTGACCTTTTAGAAACTTAATTCCCTGACTTGTTAAATGAGGCACCACACCTTGTGAAATCCATTGCCTACATATCTCTTAAAATTCCACTTGTTTGAATTTTGTGTTTTTTTTTCTATGTTCTCTTCAGAAGTTTATGTTTATCAAAATTTATTTTTCCAAAGTTTAAGTCATCTCAAAATTATTTTAATGCATCATAAAAATATGTACACAAAAGAGTTTTTTAAAAGTACCTACCTGAAATTGATGGTAAATTGTATCTTTGTTAGGCTATTGAGAAAGCCAGTTACTGTGGTACTAAAAATGGAAAGAGAGCTATTTAGCCCCTCTTTCAAGCGCAATTTACTTCTTTCTGATTGGAAAAAGCAAATAAGAAACAATTTTAATTTTTCCTAAGATGGAAATATGTACTTTTTATTTTTCTATTATCTTTTGGAGACATAAATGAATTTTTCTGAGTGAAAAGTCCTTCTAATTGATGCAGACAATAAGAAAAGTAAATTAAGGCTTCCATTTTAACTCATTCTAAAAAGCCTAAATATGATTACTATACAATTGCCTAGATGAAAGCCAGCAGTAAACAAATAAAGGAGCCAAAATATTTCCAGTCTGCATTCACTTGAGAAAGAAAGCACCTGAGAATTACATCAAGACCAGGACTGCATTGTCATGAGTTAAAGGAAGTTACAGGAGTGAGGAAGGCATCAAACGATTCCTAGTTATTTTTAAGATTTTTATTGTAAAGAAATGCCTCTAACCTGGGTCTAAGGGAATGCAAGACTCAAATGCAGCACCTACAAAATCACGCAGACAATATGCCATGCAGCTGCACTTTCTGGAGATAAAGTAGCCATGCCAATGTGAAAGATGTGTCCTTATAATTTATTTGAAATACAAAACCTTAATAAAAATTAGGACATCCTCGTGTTCTCCACTGTCTACAAATTGATCTATACTGAAAAGACAAATCAACTTTTTCCATTAAAGAGGAGATATTCAACCATGAACTTGAGTTTCCATTTTGATCTGCAAACAACATTTTAATACATATAGTCTGTCAATATGTACAGTGGAAAATAGAGTTATATAACTATTAAGGTGCTTAATAAGTAGGATAGAGATATTTCTGGAATAAAAAGATATCAATTCTGGAAAACAAATAACAAATGAGATAAACCATTAAAATTTGATGCACTTTTAACATATGTATATAAGATGCATGTGTTTTCAATTAACACCATTTTTTTTTTCTTAATTCTCATTCTAAAGTACTCTATTCTAATGCATTATTACAAATTGGACTAATAAAACTAAATTCTAAGTTTGTACAAAGCTTTAATGTATGCTTATTCAATTCAAAGACTGTATAAATCAAAGGTTACTGCAAATAAAATAACCTAGGAACAAGTCATAATTTGACCTAGGAAGAATAAGAAAATTACAATAGTATGCTAGATATGCAGTACAAGAATATTTAAAGATATTCTTCATTTTACCACTGTATTCATGGGTGCTAGTATTAAGTAACTTAAGTTATTATGTTCCTAAATTATATTCATTTGTGAAATTAATTTTAATGATGGTAAAGGGGATTTGACTGGCAACACTCCTAAGCAGCATTTCTTAGTGAGGCAAGAAGGTAGAAACCATCTCAAGACCAGATGTCATTCCATCTTTAAATTCCATTAGTTGCCAACAGATCTCAAAGCTACAGAGGACTTAATTAAAAAGATTTAGTCTTGAAATTTATTCAGATGCAAATGTCTCAGTTGAAGCTGCTAATGAAAATGCTATTCCATAACATAAATTGCTTGCTAACACTGACACTTTTATTCAAAATGTCATATATCTATCAAATGCTTATGCACATACTATGCTATTATCAATACATCCTTTTAAAAAAAGATCAATTCCATGTCATTCATTGAGAAAAAATTAAAAAGTGTTTTCAGGACTGATTGTATTAAGTAGACTTTTAAAAATTAAAAAAAATAAGTTACTTAAAATTTTTGTAACATAAACTCATGAAAATACCAAAATAATTAATCATGGAAAAACATTTGCTCATTTCTTAAGTTTCAGATGGCCTTTGAGCTATCGTTTTCATCCAAATTGTTAGCTCCAATTCACTTGACTTGCCATTTCCTCTCCACCCCCATTGATATGTATCAGGGAAAGATGGAATTGTCAGCTTAGTCTTTCATTCTCTACAGGATAAAGTGCTCCAACAAGTCTTGTTCAGGGAATAAAGTATGCAGTCACTCTTCATTGTCGGATTTGGCATGTAATTGTAAGATGAAAACAAATTAATTGCATTGTGAAATAACTGCTATGAAGAAAGAACCCAAGTGAAAGAAATAACCCCCTGGGATGAGAAATCATTGAAATTTTTATATTTGGTGTCACTCATGTTTTTAGTACTCAAGTTGCAGGCCCTCTTTGGATGGTAAGCTCTAGGGTGAATTAAAAATTAGATTCCCAGCCAGATTTCCTGTGAATAAATAAAGTTATGGCTGAGTGTGCAGAAAACTGGGTTAATATTGGCTACTGGGCACAGTGTATCTTAATTCGGAGCTCAATAGTGAAATTGTGTACCTCTTGCATATGGCAGTGAGTCCATTGGACTAGCTGAAACCTTGCCTATGAATATCAACTCCATCACTCCCAGCTGTGAGATAGTGAGCACGTTATTTCAAACAGCTGTTTCATTGCTGGAGAGAGTTATACCTGCCCTACAGAGTTGTGATGCCATTTTAAATAAATGGTTCTAAACAGCACTGAGGTCTTGCATAGAGCAGGTTATTTAATAAAAACAAAACTGAGACCCATGTCTAATTCTTATTATGTTTCTACAGACACAATGCTACTCTCTTTTGGGATTTCACTTGAAAAAAAATAGCCTAAGTGACACTAGGGCTTTCTCTCTTTTCAGAAGTAGTAATTTGTTTTTTACAGTTCAATGCTATATGGGATATTACATTCAAACATGGCTACTTCTCAGATAGTTTTAACATTCCAGAATGGTGAGTTTACATAACTGATCATATATTAAATTTAAAAACTCAGGTCTGAGAAGAATGCTGCTGGTAATTTAAAGGGTATTGAGATAAATCTGTAGATTTTCTTGAGTAGGATGGAAATCTTAACCATGTTGATTCTTCCAATTCATGAGCACAGAATATTTTTCCATTTGTTTGTGCTATCTTTGATTTCTTTGAGTAGTGTTTTGTAGTTTTCGTTGTAAAGGTCTTTCACTTCTCTGGTTAGGAAGATGCCAAGATATTTCTTTCTTTTTCTTTTCTTTTTTTTTTTTTTTGGCAGCTATTGTGAATGGGATTGTGTTTTTTATTTGGGTTTCTGTTTGTTTATCATTGGTGTATAGGAATGTGGTTGTCTTTTGCACATTTATTTTATACCCTGAGACTCTGCCAAGTAATCAAAGAAATGTAAATTAAAACCACACTGAGATACCACCTAACTCCAGTCAGGTTGACCATCAACAATAATCAGCAACAGACGCTGGAGAGGATGCGGGGAAAGTGAACACTTCTATACTGTGGGAGTGCAAACTAACATAACCTCTGTAGAAAAGAGTTTCACAATTCCTAAAAGATCTAAAAATCGACCCTCATACAACCCGGCAATCCCCCTACTGGGAATGTACCTGTAGGAATTCAAGTCACTCTATGATAATGACACCTGCACATGCATGTCTACTGCAACATTATTCACAATAGCAAAAACATGGAACCAACTATGCTGCCCATTGAAAGAGGACTGGATTAAAAAATGTGGCAATATACATAATGGAATATTATGCAGCCATAAAGGACAAAATTATGAACTTCGCAGCAACTTGGATAAACTGAGATCTATCACAGAAACAAAGAACTGAGTACCACATGTTCTCATTCATAAGTGGAACCTGAATAATTATCATAATACTATAAGAAAGGGATTGACAGTAGTGGAAAACTGCCAGGGGATGGGAGGGTGGGATAGGCAGTACTGGGAAACTGCCGGGGGTTGTTGGGGCACACTGCATCCACAAGGGTACTTGCATAATGAACATTTGTCCACCTAACCCTGAATTGTGTCCCACATCTTTAAAATAAAAAAATTTAAAAACCTCAAAAAAATTATCATCTTCTTCTTCTTCTCTGTATCATAATATTGATGTGAAACTCAGAACAAAGAAAGGCATGTATTCAGGGACCAGCTGAGTGACAAGAGAAAGAGGCAGTTCAGCCTCTCATCCTTTCCAGTCTCACCTTGATTTGTCCTTCCAAATGGACTACATGGGTTACCCACCTGCCTCACAAAGCTGTCATGTTCAAGATATGACAGTTGAAATATGTTAGGGGTAAACAAAAAGCATCACTTTTTCTTAGATAATCATCCATTACAAATCATATGTATTATGAGCAAAGAAATATAAAGAATTTCCAAAGATCTGAACTCTTCACTAGACATGCATGCAGTTACCATGTGAGTATTACATTTTTAAAGCAAGCTGAATGTTTATTACAGAAGGAGGGAGAAGGATGAGACTTAATTCCCAAGTCAGAAGTTGAGGGGGATAAATGGATGTAATACAAATTACAATCTGAAATAAAATAATAGCCTCCAGGTCTAATGACAAAGTGTGTGTACTGTAAAAACCACCTGGAGGAAGAGGGAATTAGGGGCTGAAATAAGACCCTCATTCCACTGGCTAGGCTATGCATCCTGGTCTAGGGCTATGTCTTTCTAGAAGAAGGAACAACCTAAGTCAGCAGATGTGTATCAGCCCAGAGGGGACACCAAACCTTAAAGGCCCCAAATGGTATAAGTATTTGAAGAAAAACAATGAAGATGAAGGAAAGAATTATTTTCCTTAGAAAGACCATGCACTCTTCAGAGAAGAAGTACGAAAGAGTTTTCATGGATGGAATTGTTTCAATTGACAGAAATTATAAAATAGAAAAGTTTTTCATAGATTGAGTTGGAGGAATATGTTTGGACGAAAATAAAAGTGCACTGTCACGCGATCATAAAATGGAACTCATTGTGTCTCATCACTGAAATTGTTCTCTTGCTGCAACTGAGTAGTAGAGCAGACCTCTTGTCTCGACCTGTTTCTCTGGTGCACAAAAGAAGGAAAACACTTGGGACTCTTTACTACTCTTTTGTAATGTAAAGTGAATGAATTCTTCTGTGCATCAAACTGGGAGAATTTGATTTCTATGAAAACTGATACGAAGTCCACAAACTTGTGATGCAAATAAGGCCAAATATCTTCTAAGGTTCTAGTTTAGAGTACTTTAAGAAATACAAGTTCTCTGTGGGGGCCCACATCATTCCTGTTGAATTTTCCAGAAAATCTGGAGAACTTATATGGTGTTTTATTGGGATCAATCTGATTTTCCCACCCAAGCATGTGGCAGTAGAGAGGACAGAAAGTAATTGCCATTGATTTCCACGGCCTGTAATTATTTCTCTAAACATTTACCTCTTAATCATTTTAAAGGTACAACCATACAGTTATCACTATATAGATAAATATCCAGATACAATGCCACTATATTATAAGTGTATGTTTGTGGCTGTTGCAGCTTTTTTTTTTTTAATACACTTCAAAGGTTGAGCAAAGACTTTTTTGAAATTGCAGTACATGATTCTGCATATACTTTGGTTTTTATGTTAAAATTAACTCGGAATGTTGTTACTTTACATTTGGGAATCCAGTCTAATCTTCTCTTTCTCATATTTTAAAATCTTATTCTGAAGGCTGTGCTTTATTGTTTTGCAATGGCCTCAAGCCAAAAGCATCATGGATTCGAGATGGCATTAACATGGTGATTTATTTATTCAATATTAGAAAACAAGCTAATTTTGACATGAAACCTGAAGAGACAATTTAGGCAGGTCTTACTCATAACTTCAGATAAAAGAGAAAATGAGATAAAAACAACAAAAAAAGTACATCTCAATGTTTGTTTGAGGCTATATCATTGATCAGAACTACAGGAGGAAAGAGTGAAGTAGCCAAATATTGGCCCAGGGACCAGGATTTTGATGTATGCATCTTCTCATCATAATTATGACTGGATAAGTTTGAGATATAGGGGAGATCAATTCAATTTAAACCATATTTAACAGGCCTGTGTATGTTCAACCCCATTATAAATAAATAAAGTCACTTTTATTCTCAGAGGCTTGGGAAATAGATATGTCATTACCCCCCCCCCCCAAAAAGTCATCCTTAAATTACAAAGAGTAAATGTGGTGACCTTTTGATTCTCAAAAATTTCTACAATTTGGTTATTCTAAGACTTGACTCTTACTATCTTTTGAATTCCAAATACGAGGTACACCAGTAGATTTTTAAAGTGAAACAGTATCAACAGCTTTTCTTCTCAATGAAATAATCCATTGGCTGTCTAAATTACAGTGAGTTTCAAAGAAAGCCTATTTGATACAACATATGCCAAGTTCCATTAAGGGCTTTATAAGCTACTTAAGGAAGGCAGAAGTTTTAAGGTGACTGAAAGATTCAAAGTAAGACTATAGATAGAACTACTTTAAAAGACAAAGAACTGAAGAAAATACAGCATCCTCCCCACCCCCTCACCTCCCCCCCACCCCCCCACCCCCTGCCAAAAAGGGAGAGAGAGAAAAGAAGGAAAAGAAAAAAGGCACTTGCCCTACTCCATACTTAAAATGGAAATAAACCAATCGGATAAAATAACATGGCAGAATTGAAACTCATCGTCCACAGCACAGGCCTCCACCCCCGTTTTAACTTTGACACTCACTTTTCAGTCAGACACTGGCACTACCAAGGGAGACTGATCTACACAGGACCTGTGTTCACCTGGTGAATGTAGACATTCTGAATCCAAGTAGGGATGAGTGCCATTTCTAAGCAACTGGCAGGTGGAAGGAAGGCAGGTGGCAAGGATGATCCCAGAGAAACCAGGGAGAGCCAGATCTTGTTCCTCTCAGAACTCCATCCACCTTCTCTCACCAACCCTGTGAAACCCTAACCCCTCGCAGTTTTTAATCATTTCATTTTTCTTTCTTTTATACTTGAATTTTGTACTTGCCAGTTCTTCAAATCAAAGGGGGCCCTGAAAAAATTTTGATCTAATGACAATCAACACTTTTTCCTGCGGCTGAAACACCCATAAATTCACTAAATAAATAAAATCACTAAATAAATAAATTCACTAAAGTTAATTTTTAAAATACTGCTATAGCATATATATACATATATATTTGTTATTTTATACAAAATAAAATTCTATTACATATAAATTTTATTGTTATATTATATTATTATATTAAAATTTTATTATGTATATGTAT
The DNA here is from genome assembly GCF_000164805.1 of Carlito syrichta. Lineage (NCBI taxonomy): Eukaryota > Metazoa > Chordata > Mammalia > Primates > Tarsiidae > Carlito > Carlito syrichta. Next base: position 428,974 of record NW_007246222.1, on the reverse strand, counting down.
TTTATAAAAAATAAAATTTTCAAATGCTTACATATCATTTCCCTAATTTCATCTATACTGCCGTTCAGGTATAAAGGCAGTTTTACATAACAGCTTTCTTTCCAAAGAGACAGGCATCATTAGATAAGGTACAAAAGTCCACATTATGGTTTAATATTGTCACCATTGCTGTGTCACCTTCAACTCTGTCTCAAATAGTGAAAAAGAGGTGGGGAGCACTTAGAGTCCTAGCAATAAAATAAATGTTTCACGTATCTTCAGCATTTAAATCCTGGGCTTTCAGAACTCAGTTTGCAAGAGTGGAGGCTAAGGAGAAGACCAGGAGGGTAAAATTCAGCAAATTAATAGAATAGTGAAATGCCCACAACATGGATGAGTATTTATGAGTGATATATGTCTCTGAAATATAAAAAAGGCAATTAGAATACTAAGTTGTCTAAATAGTCCTTGAATATTGACAAAAATTAAAAGAGAAACATGATGTACATTTTTCATGACTATTTTCCCAATACCTAAAAAGAGTTTTTTAATCCCATATTGGTTTCTGTCATATTTTATCATTCCTTCACATTTTCAAGTCAAGGTGAGGAGGCTCTTTAGCTAATTCCTCTTTGGTGCAGATAAATTGTGCTTTATGTTCGCCTCTAGTTTTCTACCATTCTTCTTGACTTCCAATTCTTAAACTTAGAAAGTTTCTTATGAAACATACAACTTCAATTAATATCGAATCTGTTTCCTTCTTGTGTAAATTAACGTATTACCCGTAAATGATATTAAGTTTACCAAATATTTCTCAAAATTATCTCATCCTGTCTAAAAAGATCATCCAAAACTTGGTTCGCTATTAGTCGCTTTCCTTGCAAACCAATCTTCCTTTCTCAACTGGCTTTCCTAATTGGGTCTACGCTTACTTTTTGATTATGTTAAATTAAATTAAATTTGGACTAAAGTTGTCTCAGTAGTTTTGTGTAGTGAACTGCAACCTAATTTAATCTGTAAACAACCTGCAATCTAACTTAAGAGTATATTCTTGTAGCAGGTAGCTATATCTCAGCAGCATTTGAGTGTCAGCCAATCACAGGCTTCCAGCTGATAAGACCATGTCTTTATTACTCAAATGCCTCATTGCATCACGCCCAAATAAGGCTATAACCAATCAAGCTGTTTCTGCACATCACTTGCTTTTTCTGTATAAATACCACCTGCCCACGGTTGCTAGAGGCAGCCTCTGAACCATCCTGGGTTCCGAGAGTTGCCAATTCATAAACCGTTTTTTGCTCAAATGAACTCTGTTAAGTTTTCATTTGTCTGAAGATTTTCTTTTAACAGTTTGATGTGGTTTTCCAGTAAGATAACATCAGATGGACTACTATAGTGACTGTCATTCCCTAGAAACAGGGGTTAATATGAAGATACACTAAGTGGCAGAAAAGGAACTGGCTTTGAGTAGAAATATTTAAAACTCTGTTGTATAACAATATATTTAGGAAATGTGAACAACACATAGTTATGAAACCCTACCCATGTATATGAGTCTTCTTTTGCAGCTGTTCAAAATTGTGAAAGACAACATTAAAAGTAATTTCTATTTTATCATAGGTATGTAGTTTCCACACAAAACAATGAGGTTTTATCAGTGCATATTCAATATCATTACTGATGCTTCTAATAAGAAGTCCAGATTTGTGGCAAAGGTCAAGTAAATTTTATTCAGGAAGCATCAAACAGAACACTGCAGTTGGAAATGTATTTTTGTCATTATTTTCTAACCTGTCAAAATATAATTCTGGTTAACATTCCACAGACAGTTAACTAAAAAGACAGAGAGAGCTTCCTTCTTGAAAGCAGGGAAAACATCCACTCCACCACAGACCACAATGAATAACGTGTATCAGACAGAATTTTGATGATAAATAGTTAAACATGATGCTGACAATGAAGGGAATGTGTAATGTCAGAATTTCCTTCACTATCAGGAAAATAATATAGATAGGCATTTTAGAAAACTAATGTGTCAGATCAACCCAGCTGAAGTTACTTCCTACTCTGAAAGAAATGTGCTCTCATTTATTATTCAAATTGCTGTAGATTAATGAATTTAATATCTACCAGGAGGAGCCTAGGTTTTCTAAAGTAGTGACTTCAGAACTTGAGAACTGTATGGTATATTAATAAAATTGGCTACAGCTATAGACCTGCTGAGTCAAGCGTTAAAATAAAACTCCCCAACCATAAATCTTTTGCCAATATGATGCAAACGGCCACATGCAGATGGCAGTCTTTGATAGGTATCAATTGAAATTGTGAGGATTAATTAATAGTCTGACAACCATCAGCCTTGATTAGGAAATTAAATGTTATTAAGACAAAGCTCTCTAGCACTATGGATCATTGATATGAGCAGGAAATTGAGTTGAATATGAGGTACTGTGTCCACCCCACAAATTAATCTAGCTAAAGTGATGCAAACCATGCAGATCCTGAAACGAGTTAAAGCTACACTTTATGAAAACAATTGAAGCTGAGCTTCCTTAAGTAAAAAGGAACAAGTACTACTTTAAAGTACTGTATTAACACTGTGGCAAGTTACAGATTAATAGCAGGAAAAAAGTAAAATGTGCTGCCTCATGTAAGTGAAAAGTCCATAGTTCTGGAGTTTTGGGCACAGCCAGCTCCAGGAACAAAGGACAGGTGTGTGTATGGTCTTAGATTCCCTGGCCTGATCCCTCACTTTCATTTCTTTCATGTACTTGCTTCTGTTGGACACACTGACAGATACACATATTCTATAGGATGGCCAATGAATACCAGTGGTTCTGGTATTACGTCATCCATGAAGTTTGAGATCCCAGGGGAAGAGAAGGACTTGGTTTCTTAGCATATCATATTCCATGGAGCACACTGGCTGGCCTTTTCTGAAATACTGCCCCTCCAGGTATCTATGATCAGGGAGATGAAGTCCTGGGTTGACCAGTCTACTCCCATCCTTGTCGAATTAACCATCCCAACAGAACCACATGGAATGATTAATTACCCAAATGAAAGGGTCTGCACCAATACCACAAAAATATTTCTCAATGCTACAGACACATTAATTGCTGAGTCCATTCAGATGGTAAGTATTGAATATCTACTATGGACCAGGCCTTGGGCTAAGCCCTAAAATTCTAGAAACATGAAAATTAAAACTGACACTTTCTTCCATCCCTATTAGAATTTAAATACTGCAATTCACGGAAGTCTCAGTTTCCTATCATCTTTAAGCCCATTATTCTGGATTCTCACTCCCTCACACATTAATAATGGTATAAAGCATTAGGGCTAGACTTTGAAGTCATTGCCTCCTTGGCTATTATCAAGTATGCTAATTCAGGGATCTCTTTCTTTCCCCATACTCACCAACCTCTTTACTTTCTGGGTCCAAATATGTTCAGTTCTCTCACATGCTACCTCCTTAAACACGCCGACAAACAGCCTAATGATTTGTTGAATTCAGCCGAAGAGCACAATCTCACCTGTGGCAGCGAATGACAGCTATAACACACCCTTTTGTAGACACTGGGGAAACACTGGGAACAAGAATGACCAGGTCCCTGACCTCATGAATCCTGCATTCTAGTAAGGGAGACAGAAATTAGGCAACTAACTATATATTCATTAGTTATTAAATTGTGATGAACATCTAAAGCACAACTATTGGATTTAGAGAAGAGTGTAATTTGGGCACATGACTTGTTCTGGGAGGTCAGAGAAAGTTAATTTCATTTTTTTACAAAAGTGATGTTGGAAGTATAAAATGAAGGAAACCAGGAATTTGGATGGGAGGAGTGAGGGAAAATGAATATTCCAGACAAACGTGAGAGCGTATGGAAAAACGTCAGTGTGTGAAGACCATGGGATGCTGAGAAACAGTGAGAAAACCAGAGTGGAAAGGGTGAAGACAGATAGGGTTGTCACAAAATAAGCCTGATGCTCCGAGGCGTTAGATAAGCCAGATTCCTCTAAGAATTCTGCTGTTCATCCCTAGAGCAGTGATTTCCAAAAAGAACAATTTTGCCCTCTAGCCCACTTCCAATATTTGGTATTGAATGGAGACATTTTGGTTGTTACAACTCTGGTGGTAATGGTGGTTATTGGGTGTGTGTGTTACTAACATCTAGTGGGAAGAGACCAGGGTAGCTGCTAAAATCCTATAATGCACAGTAAAGAATTATCTGGTCTGAATGTCAACAGGGCTGATGCTACAAAATGCTGCCTTCAAACAATGGGAAAACCTGGAAATGTTTTCAGCAGAGAAGTGCCATGCTAAAGTGTGCATGACACACACATAAAACAACCGAAATACTGAACTCCCATTAGGAAAATGAATAGGAGGACAGTGAGTGGAGAGAAAGAGGCAGAACAGAGAGATGGTCCAGGAAGTCATGACAGAAAGAATGGCACAGAGCAGTATGGGTCTGCAGAGAACAGCATGGACAGATGCAAGGCACATCACAGAGCACAAACCAACAGGCTTGTTTATAACCAGCCATAGCAGTAACAAAAGGGAAGCTTCCAAGAATGACTCCTGGTGTTTCAGCTTTTGCAATTAGGCAAGTAGAGATACCATGCACTACCATCAGAAATGCGGGAGGAGGTCCAGGTTGGAGAGAAAGTCATGCAGGCAGTTTCTGGAAACACTGAGTTTTGGGTATCTATGAAACAAGAGGATGAGGATGGAGATCCAAAGGCAGGACAGGGGAGGCTGGGATGCTGATGTGATCTGGATCTTTGGTGAGGGTCATAAGTAAACTCATTGAGGAAGGACACAATGGATGCAAAGAAACGGCCAGCCGAGCCTGGAGGAATCCTGGTTCACATTGCAAAGTTGGACCGGGAAGAAATGGCTAAGGAAACAGAAGGAACAGCCAGAGTGGCAAAAGGAAAACCAGAGAAGAATGACATGTGGTGCACAAGGAAGAAAGTATTTCGAGAAGGATGGAGTGTCCAACAGTTTAGCCTGGAGATCAGTTAAATGAGAAGTGAACCACGTCCACAACTGACACTCCAGTCTTCCTGGGAATGAAGCTGAGGGATTGCAGGTTAAACTTTTCTGAACATAATACAAGTTTTAAAAATTAAGTCACTAACTTGTGTCTGTGCTGACATGAGCGCTGCCTTTTCAGATCGCCTTTCTCTCTCTTGGTCTGTCTTCTTAAACACGCCTGCTCTTACTACTTATTCTATTGTACACCCGCTAAAGGACTTTCTCTAAGTATTCAGGCTCCTAAGGAAACAAAACATTCGTTTCATTCCCAACAGGGAAATTATCAAGGGATAATAAATACACCAGAATGTAACAAGACTAATTTTTTATAAGTCAACAATTTTTATAACTGCACAGTATTCTTAATTACAGTCACTTATCACAATGTAATTATGACTGACCACACCATGCAGATACATGTTATAATTTGATGCATAATTCAAATAAAACAAATTGGTTTACACCTGTCAGAAAGGCTGCGCTTGCCAGCTACCTGCAAGTTTACTAATTACTTGTTTTGAAAACCTACTGACCTGTCAGGGAAGGGTTAATTTTCTCAGCAGCATTCATGTGGTCACCACTTGAAGTAATTATCACAATACAGTGAGAGACAGACAGGCTGTCTACACATGAGATGATTGGAACACAGTGTGCTGTTCTTCTGTGCAGGTAAGTACCTGCTTGTTTTTCCCCCACAAGTACCTAGAAGCAGCAAGTGGCCTATCTGTCACTTCCTGCCACTGAGTCACAGCAGCCGTGTCACATTTCAATTATCTCTGGTTTCTACAGAGAAGACAGACATAGGCTGCACTCGTTGAACATATCACAGTTTCATATTCTCTTTCGAGACTCTTTGTACTCAAGTTATTCTCTGTACCTGAAGCCCTGGGCACTTCTGTTGGGCGGGAGGATGTTTATTAAAAACCGACAGATGGAAGGAAGGAGGATGAGGAGACAGGTGCAGGTGTTGCAAGCTGCCCTCACAGCTTAACACGATTCACGCAGAACCATTTGCACATTTTACTAATACCCGGATCAACTCATAAAAATGTGAAAATGTCTACTCCGGATGGTGAATGTGTTCTAAATAAAAGAATGTCACGTGTATGCTGGAAGAACACTTCTTTGTGTGAATTCAGAGAAAAAAGAAAATAAGGATCCTCTTTTAATTTATTTCTTAATGATCCTTTGGCTGTATTTACAAGGATGCAACAATCTGGAGCTGTGTAAATTACGATACATTTCATGATGCATGGGTGGTGGACAGTAGGGCGAGACACATTGTTCTCAATGGCAGCACTGAAATTACTGAGCACCTAAAATATACCTGGAACTGTAAGATGGGCAGGCAATACAAAGGGTCCTTGTTCTTGGACAGAAAGGAAACAAATAATCAAATCAAGAGATTTAATGTATTGGCGTGTAGTCTGCTGTTCAGATAGGATTAAAAACAAAAACAGAAACAAAAAATCCCTGCCACTTGAAACATCACAGAATCAAGCAACCATGAATGAGGAAGAAAAGAAAGGTAGAAGAATTAGAATTTGCCAACTGAACGCAGAGAAAACATAATTAAATAAGGATTATCATTTATTGGAACAGAATACATAGCCCACAACACAATTTGAATAACATTTTCTCCATCACTTATTTGCCAATCATGCATCAATTTGTAATCTCATCTGTATTTTCTGATGGTTCAGTTTGAGCTGCTCACTTATCCTGTGTTTACAGTTTGTTTCTCTGACTAGTTTCTTATCCTTCACTTAGAAATCCACAGACACCAGTGGAGACTCAAGACACTCAAATATTCCTTTTAAAACATTGTATTAAATAGATTATTAAGCTCTCATGTCAGAGTGTAAACTCCTATGAGGTGATAAAAATTTCACTGAAATAATTTTAAGTATTCTGAATACTACACAGAATATTTGTCAAATAGCAGCAGAAAACAAAGTTTTATTTAAACATTAACTCTCTTTTAAGTCATATATTTAAACTTTGATTCATAACCTTGAATAAAATCGTCTACAGAATACTCACAATGCAGTATAAAGTCAATGGTGTCTAATTCCAAAATCTAAATTCATCATTTTTAATAAGTCATAGCATAACCTAAGTTAATCGTCCTATACTTGTTGAAGACTGTCTTTGGATTTACACAGTACCTCGCCAATTGTTTCTTTTCTATATGACTACTCTTTATAAAGTGCTCAAAGAAAAAAAATATGAATGCATATCTTCTTAAACATTCAATCGAAGATAAATACATGCTGGAAAGTTAGTTTCTCATCCCTCTCCTTTAAAAAGCCACTTGGAATCATATGCAGTAAGCTAGAAATCTCTGTTGAAACCCCACGGAGAAACCACAGTATAGAGCTGCAGGCAGCTTGGCTATGTGTTTTCATTATGATGACTGAGTGACAGACTCAAAGTTCAAGCCCCAAGTCCCCATGTCCTGATGATGTTTCATTTCCTCATCATAACATGAAAGGTTTTGAGGAAATACACTCTGAGCTCTGCACAGTTCTAACATTTTTTGGCAGTAAAAGTGCTAGGATTGCATGACTTCAGGGAAGCAAATAAAAAGGTTACAGGCCTAATAATAGACCATTATGATGTCGATCTACTTTTAATCTAGAAAGACAGCTACTATTAGATTTTGATAGATTATTTTAATAGCTTAAATATTTAATGAGAAATATTTTAAAGGATACTATTTTTTTGAAGAAACTGATTAAATTAGAATGGAACGTTCAATATAATTTTCTTTATTTTCAATGCATATTTTTTTCTCCAAACTATTTTGTCAAGTGAGATCAAGTGCCGCAAGTCATGTCCAGTCAACAAATAGTCATGGCACAGTTAGTGCCGTGGCACAGTTACATACTTAATTCATAACATAAGTGTGAATGAGAGTTTGAAGTCGTATGTTAGTTTGTAAGTACAGAGTACATTCTTCAAACAAGAGAACAATTGAGTACAAATGAAAGTCAATATCTAAAGTGGTATTTTAATAGCGTTTAAAATTTTGATCTACAGCCTTCCATGAGCAATTAAGTTACCCACCAAAAAGCTATCACATATAAAACTCTATGAAGTTACAAAATATTCAAACTCTCAATCTCTGCTTCTATAGCTTAGAAAACTGAGACCCTTTGGCATGGCTGGTTGTGGAGGCTCATGCCCACAATCTCAGCACCTTGGGAGGCTGAGGTGGAAGGATGGCTTGAGGTTAAGAGTTCAAGGCCAGCCTGAACAGTGAGACTCCCATCTGTAAAAAAAATCAATCAAACAAACAAAAAAAGACAAAGACAGAAAAACAAAAACTAACATTCATAAGGTCCCACTGAAAGTCAGTGGTTAGCCAGATTAGGAAGAAACCACATTCAGTTGTCTCCTCTAAGTGGTACTTCCGTCACCAGACAGTGTGCCGAATTCAATCTTTTGAATGAAGAGGGAAAAAAATGCTATGCTACTTCAACAACAAAAACATGAAAAATAAGCAGTACTATAACACGTACTAAGGTACAGGAGTGAATCTGAGGGCCATTAAACATTCAGGGATTTATCTCTATGTAATAATGTCTCCAAATCCACTTAAGTAATCTTTATTTCTTTGAACCACTCATAGTTACTACAGCCCCTATGACCCTTACCTAAATAACCTGCATTGAAAGCAAATGAATGGCCAACAAATATAAACATACCGTGACTAAAAAAAAAAAAAAAAAAGAGAAAGAAAGGAAAGAAAAGAAACTCCTCTGCAGCTGTGCCATCTCCAGGAAAAATAATCGGCATAGGCTTTTGCTGCTGATGTCCACTTGCTTGTTTCACACTGAACTGTGTTCAGTACACTAGGGAAGAGCACGCCCCACATTGTGGCAGATTTTTATGGTACTCTTGCTTTCAGAGAGTAGCTGCCATCCTGGAGTCTGTGCCTGATGCCAACAGGAGAATTCTTAGACAGGAAGTATGGTTTGTTTTGTTTTTCCCAGAAAGGTCCTTACAATTTCAAACGTCAAAATTGCATTCAAAGTCATTGTTTTATTTGGTATTTCTGACAATCAGGAGTGACTCACAACTTTTTAATAGTTCACAGTTTGATTTTGCTAAGTGGAAACTTTAAACAGAAGAACAGAATGAAGATCTGAGGAGAACCCAACCCAAAGAACGACAATCTGCATACAGATTTTTAAAAGGTAAAAGTATTAGGCTTCTTTTTTTTGAGTTGGAGTCTCACTCTGTCGCCCAGACTGGAGTGCAGCGGCCACTCCCGGCCACCGCAGCCTCGACCTGCTGGGCTCCAGCAATCCTTCCGCCTCAGCCTTCCAAGTAACCGGAATTACAGGCATGCACTACCATGCCCGGCTGATTTCTTGATTTATTGTAGAGATGAGTTCTCGCTGCCCAGGCGGGTCTCGAACCCACGGGTAGACAATCCACTCACCTCAGCCTCCCAAAGGCGCGGGATTACAGGCTGAGCCACCGAGCCTGGCTAGGCTTCTTAATAATAATGAGCTAAAGCACAAAGTGGGTTGTAAAAAGGCCTGATGTTGTGGAGTATGAGAAAAGTACTGTAGTACAAAGTACTGTAGTACTTTTCTACTATAGTACTCTGCTCGGTGACCCATCGAACCTGTAATTACTGTGTACTTAGTACTCTCTCTGGTCAGTCATCTCACCTGCACTTCTCTAGATTATTATGCAAATCAGCTCCTTCTTCAACTGCTTTACGACAGGAAAATTTTCTCTATTTCTGAAACTCCTTGAACGTTCTTCCTTAGAATAACTTCCCACTATGAATAGTCAGACAAGTAGGAACAAACTGAATACTCCAACTCCTCTTCCCTCTACCTATTACTATAATAATTATCGTCATGAAATCACTAGACTGATGCGTCACAGCTTATTACCTTCATCTTATTAGTTGTGGAAACTAATGAAATTGCCATTTTGTAGTCTAAAACAGTCTAGTATCATCAACTCTTTATGGTTTAACATAAGTAGATTGTTACTTTTTAAAAAGTAGATTATTATAACAACCTGATAATGGTATCCAGACATATCAATACTATGCTGACTCCAAGACATTTGTCTTTATCTATACCTGGAGTCACCAATTCCAATGAGGCACAGCTGGTGAAGTGAATGTGTGAAGTTTATGGGCACAAGAACTATGGGAGTCTTGGAGATAAAGGTGAACCCATTTCAGCCTAAACTGGCTCAACTTCTTGAAAAATGAAAGAAAAGTGGCAGCCTTCATACTATGCCAACAGGCAGTTCACAATCTCACCTCTCATGAATCTTATAACTACTAGATAATTACTTGAGCTTTCTGGCTAATTGAGTGCCAGGCAATACTGTATGCAATCAGGGATCATGATGGCTTACTAGCTGCTATAACACAGATTTAGGGTTTTAGATGTAAGAATTAATTCAAGTAAAAAAAAATTCTTCTAACTATGGCTTACTTTTCCACACATAAAGATTAGATGATCAAACTCAACCTTTTAATTTCTTAATATAGAAACTGTAAAGACAGCAAGCTTTGCATGTATACACTAAAAGGTTTGTCTAAGTTAAATTCCATCAAGAATAAAATAATCATTCTAATGCTAACCCAATCCTATTACTATGAGTTGCAATTTGATGAACACCTGCAATATTATGGATCTCTGTTCCAAAAAGCTCTACAAGCAGTATCTCATGTAACTCCCTCCCATCAAACTTACGTGGGGGCTACTTTTCAAGTTTAGAGATGAAGATCAGAGATTGTTTATCCTTAATCCTCACATTCCTTAAAAAGAAATCCCTTTACTATTCAAATTCATTCCATCATCGACCCTAAAGATTTACAGAAAACCTTGTGTGAAGCACTGCACTTTGGAAAACCCTCCAATAGGACAAAAGATCAAGTATATAATATGAGGTGGTGGACAACTGTGTCAGGCACAGTGAGAGAAACTGCCAGCACCAGGCCACTTCATTTGCTATTAGTAGGTGCTGACCTTCATTTTCATTCTCTTCTAGCAGCATTAGAAAATCAATAATTTGGAGGAGTAAATCATTATTTAAAAGGTCAGGGAAGGATAAGCTATTAATTACATACTATTATGTCTAATAAATAAATATACATACATTTATCTTTTCCATATTCAAAGAAGCCTCCCGGGAGTATCTGAGAGCCCCAGAAAGGGGTTCCCATAGTCACTATCTCTGTGTCCTCATCAAGGAACAGCTCTTAATAATGAATAATGAATATTAATCAATCTCTAAACATGAGTATATTCAAATATTTAATAATATCCTTATTATTAGGATACATATATATTTAATATTATATAAAATATATATTATCATTACATATAATATATGCATATGTATAGGTAACATACATAGTTGATATATATTATAATATAGATATGTAATGTTTATATATTTATGCATATATCATATACTACATACAGACACATACTATATATACTAAATACATCCATATAAAGGGGATTCTAAAATGACTTTATTTATTTAAAAATGTGCATGCATACATGTTTAAACTTCAGTCACCTTCAAAGTACTCTCCACTTGATGCAATACACCTGTGGAGGCACTTTTCCACAGCTCAAAACAGTTTTTCAGTTCTTCAATTTTGACGCTTTTTAGTGCTTCTGCTGTTTTTTTGTTTCACCTCTTCCACACCAATGAAATGTTTCCTTTTGAGGACTTTTTCATCCAGGGAAATGAAATATAAAAAGTTGCTTAGGGCAAGATTAGGTGAATAGGGATGATGGGCATGGGGGTCATGCTCTTTTGGGTCAAAAACTGCTCAACGCTCAGCACACTGTAGGCAGTTGTGCTTGTAAATCACCCATCATGAAATGGGCAAATATGTTGAAGGAATCTCTAAAAAAAATTCACTGAAGCCAAATGCAGCCTCTCACAACAATATTAACAGGTACACTGATGCTGATGAGTTCCTAGAAGACTTACCTAGCGGGGGAAACGTATTCAACAAAGGGCCCACCTGCCAAAAGATAATTTCATTCCCACTGCTTCACCTGGTTTAGTTCCTTGTCCATTTCTTGCCTAAGCAACTCCAATAACCCCCTGACTTCTCAAACATAATGATTCTCTCCAATGTATTCTTCCTGCTATTGCTGGAGTGATCTGCTTAAAACGCAGGTAAATCATGTCATGCGTGCCCCTTTCCCAAATGTCAACATCCTTCAATAACTGTGACATAAACCAAACAGCCTTGCAAAGGCAGCCATTGCCTCCTGCCCACTTCACCTGCCTCGATTCCTAGCACTCCCTCCCCACAGCCTCACCCCAGTCACAGGAAGTCATTCCCAATGTCCCAGACACACCATGTTCTCTTTCCTGTGTAGAGTCAAGGGTTCAGATTAAGCACATGGGTTCCCACAACAGTCTACAAAGATTCAAAACCTGTTTCCCCCACTCACTAGTTGAGGCCTGGGGAAGCTGCTTCCTATGGAAACTGCAGCTTCTGCTGTGATAAGGAGGAGGTGCTGGACCCAACTCATGGCTTTGCTGTAAGGATCAAATGGTATCATTCCTGCAAAGCTGTTCATACAGTGCTTGGTCCACACATAGGTAATACTTGTGTATCCTCTTCCCAGAGCTAAAAACGCATTACACTTAATCAAACAAGAGCAAACAAAATCCCAGCTCTCATGGAGCACAAATTCCAGTGAAGACAGACACAGATGAGACATAGGCATAGGCATAGACACAAACACAGACATGGACACAGACAGACACAGACACAGACATAGACATAGACATAGACCCAGTAGGTGGGAAGTAAAAACTCCCATGAAGAAAACTAAAACAGGGCTGGTCACAAGTGTGATTTTCAGTAAGACAAACAGAGAAAACGTTATTGAGAAAGTGCCATTTGACCAAAGATTTGGAGGAGGTGAGACGGTGAGCCACGGAGAAATCTGAAGAAGAACATTCCAGAAGGAGGAAACAGTGAGGCAAAGACCCCGAGGCGGGTATGTGCCTGGTGAATTTGGGGAATAAAAAGGCCACCTGAACTGGAAAAATAAGGCTCAGGTACTCATCTCTATCTTCCCAGTGCTTTGTGGGTTGCTCAGCATTCAGGAGTGGTTCAATAAGGAATGACTTTGAGAAGATCAACAAAAAGTGTTCCTGCCATAGTGCACTGAGATACTCTGCAAGATGCTCAAAATAGTGATGGGAAATAAGCATGTGCCTTCCACTGACATCATGTTTGAATTTTTGGCAATTTCAGCAATAAGATACAGTGATGCTGGACTACTTTGCTAAAATTATTTCATTTTATAATTTTCAAAGTTCTTACATGTGTTATCTTAATCCGCTTCAAAAATAACCCTGTGCTTTTCAGATTTAAGTATCTTCGTTTTTCAAATAAGGAAAATTGAGGCCCAAAATAACAAGTAACTAGTGGAAGTCTCAACCCTATAATTCAGAAAACCACTGCCCACGAGAAGGGCCCTGCCTCTTGCATGAAAAGTGCTGCTGCTTACAGCACAGAGAGCACCTCTGTCACAATGGTTGCAGCACAGTGGGCTGAAAAGAAGTGGAAAAACAGACAACAGATTGAGATAATGGAGTGGCCCTCGGCAGTGAGAAGAAAGAACCACAAGAGAGAATTCCACCCTGAGTTCCATAGTCACAGATGAAGTCACCCTTTTGGTGAATGAGACAGCGAGGGTCACAATATAAGAGGTGCAGTCAAGAGACACCAAGATGACTTGGTATGAACAGTATTTACACCAAAGTCATTACTGATGGTGTCTATTCTGCATACCGCTGTTGTATTAGATTGTGTTTATGTCAGATTCTAATTACTGGGTAGCAGTACTGTCTATAATATGGAATGTAGAACAAACTCTACAAAAGTATTCATTCAAAAACTAGTGAGCACTGTACCTAAGCTCAGAAGAGACTTTGCATTTACTCCTTATGAGATTTTTTTTTTTTTTTGAGTTGGCGTCTCACTCTTTTTCCCAGGCTGGAATGCAGTGGCTCATGGCCACTGCAGTCTTGGCCTGCTGGGCTCAGGTGATTCTTCTGACTCAGCCTTCCAAGTAGCTAGAACTACAGGCATGTACCACCATGCTTAATTTTTTGGTTTATTGTAAAGATTAGGTCTCACCAAGTTGCACAGGCTGGTCTCAAACCCAGGGGCTCAGGCAATCCTCTCACCTCTGCCTCCAAAAGTGCTGGGATTATAGGCATGAGCCACCATGCCCTGCCTCCTTATGAGATTTTAGACATTCTTATTTTTTTAATCCTGGAATTTTAAAAAATTTAACCTGTAAAAAGGGGAATGACAGTGTATATTTTAAAGATTTGCTGTGGAATAAAAAATGTGGCAGAATATTTAAAATGATCATATGCTCTATGATGTCAAAGGATAATTAAAACCTCTCTTCTTTCCATACATATTTGTGAACTGTGTTGTCTTAAAATTAAGTGATATTTTCCTTTATTATAATTTTAAAGAACTCTCTTCTCTCTAATAATTACCATCACCTAAAAGCAGAATCATACTCCATACTCACATCTTAATGTCATTTGTCAGTAAATAAATCAATTTTTGAATGCCATTGTAGAGAATATTGTGATTCACTTTTTTTTCCAGACATACTATGCCACAGTTGCATGAAGCTAATAATTATATTGCAGACACAGTCTAATAGGTGTTTTATTCAACAACATCACTTCTGTATTTATTATAGTGAGATTCTGACATTTGATAAGAAACACTGGTGAAAGTCTGTCATCACAAAGAAATAAGGGATCAGTTACATGGTATTACCTTGAAAGTTGAAGTAATGAAATTGATTTCCTCCAACTTAATATGAGAATCTGATCCTATCATCTCTTTTCAATAACGCATATTATAACACAGTGGCAGCTATTTTGTTACAGCAGCGTTACAATCTATGGCCTTGAGTCTAGGATAGTAAATGATCAACGTGAGCGAATCACCATTCTTCTTCCATCCTACACAAATGGTGAAAAATATAGAGCAGCAGACCCACATCAGAGGAAATCTGTCTTATTCTTTTAAAGATAATAACCTGGGTATAAATTTTAAAAGGTTATCATTCTAAGTTTGGAGACTTTCAAGTTTCCTCAATTGTAAAATGACTTCAATGAAAGTGACAAAGTCAAAGAAAATTGCACTTTGATGGGGAAATAAAATCAGCGCCAGGAGTGGGTTGGAAAAGAGTGGAATTCAATGTATCAACCCACTGGCACAGGAATTCTAAATCATGTAACTGTTGACAAATATTTAAACACAACACATCAACTGAAACATACCACTAAAAATGAAAACAAAAAAAAATCTGTCAAACAATGTTATAAACAAGAAAGCATATTTATTGAAAATTGCATGGTCCTTGAATGTTGCTTTATATTTACAGTAACACAGAGCAGTAAAGCAAAATAAAAAGCACACTCAACTGGTTCTTCAGAGTCTTCTTCTCACCCAAGCAAGCGGGAGTTAAGAAATTAGTGCTTTCAGCAATATACTGTTTTACAAAACAAAATGCTTAATTGTTTATAATTACTATATAAAATATTGCTATGCCCTATGGGTACCATGTGAAATTAATAACTCCATGTATTAGCTGGGTATGGTGGCATGTGCCTGTAATTCCAGCTACTTGGAAGGCTGAAGTGGAAGGATCGCCTGAGCCCAGCAGGTTGAGGCTGCAGTGGCCATGAGCGTGCCACTGCACTCCAGCCTGGGTGACAGAGTGAGACTCCAACTCAAAAAACAAAAAACAAACAACAACAACAACAAACTCCATGTAAAAGAATCACAGCATATTAACCTAAAAACATGTGGAGAAGGAAAATTTTAGTTAACAAAATATAATGATTTGGACCATGATAACAGCTGTAGTGTTTCAATTTTTAAAGTTTATTTAACAATAAATCTCCCCAAGATAAGGAAAAAATATGAATATAGTAAATATCTTCAAAAAATGATATATTTGCTTAATATATCACACAAAATAGTCTTTCAATTTTGAAAATTATTGTTTCTCCTAACATACAACACTCAACAGAAGCATCAATGCTCTCAAAAGGGACTTTCATCTTAAAGATACACAGTTCAGATACAAATTATATTTTTAAGTAACTTTGCATATAAAGAAAAATAAAAAACGTTTTAGCTTCCAACCATGTAACTAAATTTAGTAAATGTGCTCAAGTGCCCTTTCACATTCTATGTTAACATTTTTGTTTAATTGGTCCTCCAAAAGGTAAAGTTTATATAGCTAATAACAACAACAACAACAACAAAAATGGTTGAAACTTTGGTTTACACAGACTTCCTAATACATATTATACGCTTATTTTTCTGAAAGGCAATATATTGTAGTGGATGAACATTTAACAATTTGAAACTATAGCTGCAATATATTTGTGAATTTTAATCCTGGTTAATTGTGGACATGTAACTGTTAGGGGTTTTTATTTTCTCCCTTTTATCTCATATTGTTTTCAAAATGTAATTATTTTAAAAATAAAAGAATATGATTCCTAGGTTTTCTAAAATTATAAAACACAAACTGGAAAAATATTGGTAAAGTACAGTGTGTTAAAATGAAACTAGCCATAGGCACAATGAGACTGGCTGCCACACACTTCTGGCTTTGCTGAAATCTCATTGTTTAGAATATGTCGTGTCAGTTAGGCAGCAAAACAAACATTGGCAAGAGGACATAAGGTTTGAGGAGAGTCCTGAGGATATGGAGTGGTTCATGAGGCAGTTGGGCATGTGTTGAGATGATAAATGTCATTAGGTGATATTTGGAAAACTAGGTCGATGTTTTAAAAAGGTTTTTATAAGGTTTAACTGTAATAAAAATCTCTTTTTCTTATCTCCCCAAAACTTAAGTAAAAATATCCATCTCTCTTCAAAGTTAATCCATTTTCATATATTGGTTCATGTAAAGTTAGAGTCCAAAAGTCAAGAACATGTAAAAAACCATTCCAATTTCCAAAGAAAAGGCCATACAAAAATTAACTCTACAATGTAAATGTAATATTTGCCTAACGAGTGAATCTGATGGATGTAACTCTGCAGAATTTATAACATAAAATGTAAATACTCAGTAGTCATGAGGAACTTTCTGTGATTTTATTTTCAGCATCTCATTTTAGGTAATTAAAAATAAATAGTGTCATCATGTCATAGTATTTGAAAGCATAGTAGTATGGATTGAATGTTATGTCTCCTTTAAATTCATTTGTTAAAATCCTCACCCCCAAAGTGATGGTATTAGGAGCTGAGGTCTTTGGAAGGTGATTAGTTCATGAGGATGGAGCCCTCATAAATGGGATTAATGCCATAGAAAACAGTCCCAAGCATGTAGAAGTGAACCCCCTTCTGAATCTGCCAGTGCCTTAATTGTAGAGTTACCAGCCTCCAGAACTGAACTATGAAAAATAGATTTGTTTTTTATAATCCGTCCAGTTTATGGTTTATGATATTTTGTTACAGAAGCCCAAACAGACTGAGACACTCAGGTTTGGATTCAAGTCAACTTGGGTTTGAAACCCAGTTTCGCAAGAGCTATGTCTTATCTTGGGCAAGAAAGCTGAATGAAACAATAAAATAACTAACTAGAAAAAAAAATCTCACTAACAAGACTGTGGAAAGGACACTTATTTACTGTAGGAGAGCTGAAATAAGAAAGAGCATTACCTTGGTAGACCTCAGTGGGGAAAGTGCCCATCCATGCATGGGGAATGACTATGAGTACCTTGAGTATTGATTTTGGGGCTGCAAATGCATTTCAGCAAGTAGGCAAGCTCACAGACATGGAATTCTCAAACAATGAGGATGGACTCTACATCTAACAGGGAATACAATACTCATACAAGGATTACACCTTCTGATCCTTCATATCTCTTCTTCCTCCATCTCTCTTCCACAGTATCATAAATATTGCTTTTCAGGCAGGAAACCCAATCAGTGTTTGCTGAAAAGAAAAGCGAGCACTTGTTTTGAGGACATTCAATTCAATGTAGATTAAATATACAATAAAATTAAGAACTGCTTATATTGTCATCTTAGGTATACGTGGCAGAGTAGCCAACTGCAAAAAGCAAAACAAAAACATGTTGTATACAGCAGATCATGTTAAAAGACATTTCCTATGAACACATGGCTTTCAATGAATGTTACCGTGTTGTAGAACAGTTAGAAGAAACTGAAATATCCCAGATGAGGTTGAGTAAATGAGCAGTAGGTAGAAAACCACTAGCTTCAATCAGGGTCTACAGGGGACTATCATCACAAAAAAGGTCAGATCAGAAAGAGACAGACTGGAAGAAGGGAGAGCACACAATGGCGGAAGTTGGTTTATATAGCATGTTATTAAAAATGCCGATCCTGTCATATCTTGTCACATTGCTTATTGTTCAAGACAAGTGTCTGGCAACTGGTCTTAGAGGAAATTAATACCCTAACATAATATATCCAATCTATTGTTCAGTGGCAAACAATGAGGGGAAAATCTTTTTTGTCTTGACAGCTCTGCGGCCTGTGTATTGGTTTATTACTTCTCATTTCATTGAAGTTCAAGAGTTGAAGTATTCTCTACAGAATCATTAAGAGCTAGGCACAAAGTGCCCCACCACTTCTTTTTTCTTTTGTTGTGATAGAATGGGTAAATAACAAGCTATTCAAATATGCTTTCCTATTTATATATTGTAACAATGATTTTCTATCTCTTGAGAATCAATGGAATATTTTTATTCCATAACAATTTTACATTCATGTTTCCTTTCCTGATGAAGGTTACTATGCAGGCTTCCTTTTACTAGCTTTGTTTGTCCTATATTATGATGCAGTCTTATTACCTTAAGACTTGGCCGGGCTCGGTGGCTCAGCCTGTAATCCCGCACTTTGGGAGGCCGAGGTGAGTGGATTGCCTGAGCCCGCGGGTTCGAGACCCACCTGGGCAACTTGGCAAAACCTCATCTCTACAATAAATCAAAAAAATTAGATGGGTGTGGTAGCGCCCTCCTGTAGTTCCAGCTACTTGGAAGGCTGAGGCAGAAGGATTGCCGGAGCCCAGCAGGTTGAGGCTGCAGTGGCTGGGAGCAGCCACTGCACTCCAGTCTGGGTGACAGAGTCAGACTCCAACTCAAAAAAAGAAAAGAAAAGACTGAAGCACTCTTTTTTAGAATTGTTAGTAAATAAAAACACAATTATCGAATTATCCCCAATCCCTTAATGCGTTCCATTTCTTTCTCACTGTAAACATGTCATATTACATATATATATATATATATATAGTAAATATTCAAACTGTCATTATATATGTAGTTTTGCACTGTTCTAAATCACCTTATCAGGTGATTATGTATCCATTGTGAGTATCGTCCAGTTCTTTCAGTCTTCAAGAAAAGTTTACATTACCTGTACTGGCTAAATTATTTAAACATATGCCATTTTTATTATATTTTCATGCTTTTCATGAATCTCTATAAGTTGCTTTAAAATAGTTAGCATGGATTGTGTGATATTGCCCATGTGTTAGTTGAAGCCAGGGGTCAGCAAACTCATTCTATTCAGGGTCAGAGAGAATATATTTTTGGATTTGTGGGTGTTATAATCTCTTCTGCAACTACTCAACCCTGCCATGGTAGCACCAAAGCAGTAATACACAATGTATGAGTGAATGAGTGTGATGTGTTGCGATAAAACTTTATTTATAGACATAAAAACTTGAATGTCATATAACATTCATGTCATGGAATATTATTCTTCTATTAAAATTTTCCAACTATTTTAAAAACGTAAAAGTAATTCTTAGCTCATAAGTCACATAAAAACGAGCACCAGGCTGTAACTGAGCCCACGTTGTGGTCTACAGAGCCCTAGTCTAAGAAAGCCCACTGCAGATTTAGTAAATTGCCCCAGTGAGGATAGCTGGCTCTGGGACTGGCTAATTCCCTTCTCTGTCAGAAGCCCCTTCCTCCAGAAGGGGCGACCTCAGGGGTTTTGGCTATCTTTATATCTTATCAGATATTTTTAATACTTTGCATTTGAATGAGTTTTCATGGGTGAAATTATTGGTCTGAAGTATAATTCAGATAATAAAAATGAGCTCTCATGGTTGAAATTAGTGGTACTGAAAGCCAGTTTTCACCCTTTTGGGGGCTTTCAGGTTGAGCACTTGCAGATCTCAAGGGAGGTCAGAGTCACTCTGCATTCCAGACAGTCATTATATATCAACAAGTAAGAACAATTAGTATTTAACAACTGATATGGTTGTACTAGGTCACAATAGCTGAAAATCAGCCCTGCCTACAAGCACTTTATCTGATCTCAGAGATGGGTGGATGAAATCTTTTGTTCTCATTTGAAGGTAAATGTTTGTCTTATAAATGTCTGCAGGAATGGCGGAATATTGTGTGAGAATTGCTTTCACTTTCATCTGTTATATAGAAGTTGATAAAAAGTTTATAAGCTGTACCTAATTCTAACCACTAGCAGCAGCCATTCCATTGTCAAAAAAAAGCTATGCTTCAGTAATATAGTTTAATTCACAAAAGTTTGGTCTCAATTCACAGTCCTTCAATAAAACATTTGCTGAGTTTCTCTTATGAACCAGGCATAGCTACAGAAACAAGGCTGTAAGAAAGGCAGATATGGTTCCTGCCCTGATAGTCATTGCTACTGTGGGAGAGGGAACAAAAAATAAGCAATTAAAGTGTATTAAACATTCTTTTGTATTTTATAAGTTAATAACAATGTATTATATTATCATTAATATGGGGCTTTCTATATGCCAAGCATTGTCCTTAAATCCATGACATACATCAACCTGTTCAAAACTCCAACCTTAGGCAATAAGTACTGTTATTATGCCCACTTTTCAGATGAGGAAACTGAAGGACAGAGAGACTAAGGAATCTCCTGACATAAGAAAACCTTAAAGTGATTGTTTTGGATTTTATTTATTTATTTAATTTTAAAGATGTGGGGTACAATTCAGGTAAAGTTTGGGCCTCCCTTTGGTCCCTACTTCACCTGGTTGGAGACTGGGTATCCTTATTTATGTTATGCACTGCCGCCCCATTCCCTGGCAGTGTCTTCCTACAGGCAATGCCTTTTTTATAGTATTATGATAAATATTCAGGCTCTGCCTATGAGTGTGTACAGATCTTTGTTTCTGTGATAGGATCACTGATGCGAAGTCCAAAATTTTGTCCTTTTTATGGCTGTATAATATTCCATCATGTATATGTACTGCATAAAAAGATACCTGTGCATATACATGATGTTTATTGCAACATTATTCACAAGAGCAAAAACATGGAACCAGTAGTGCTGCCCATAGAAAGTGGACTGGCTTTGGATTTTAACCCAGGCAGTGTGAGGTCAGAGTCTGTGCTCTCAACTTCTGCTCTTCAAGATGTGGTGGAGTGACTCTGGGGCAGAGAGTGGTGGTTACTTAGGTAGATGGTCAGGGAAAGACTTCCTTAGCAGGGATGATTTAAACTGAAGCCTGAAGGACGTGGGAAGGCATCAGCCATGAACAAAGCCAGGTGCTTCAAACAGAGCATGTCAAACACACTATGCCTGGGAGAGGGTTTCTCAGTTCCTAGAACACAAAGGAGGCTGACATGCCTGGGACCTGGGAAGTCATGGGTAGGACCTTTGCTTTTGTTCTAAGGATATAGAAGCCATTTCAGAGTTTAAATAGAAGA
>NW_007246222.1:403940-407164 GCF_000164805.1 Carlito syrichta | reverse complement strand
CCATCCATCCATCCATCCATCCATCCATCCATCCATCCATCCATCCATCCATCCATTTTAGAAGCAGGGCTTCGCTCTGTGACCCAGGCTGGAGGATATTGACATGATCACTGCAGCCTCAAACTCCTAGTCAGATTTAATTTTTAAAATCACTCTGGTTGATGTGTAGAGACTAGATAATGTGGATTGAGACAAGAATGCAAAAGGGGAGACTTTTTCATTCAATTGCTTGGCCCATGGACACACTAAGCTCTACACACCCGTAAGGAATTGTATTTCCCTCTCATCTCCAACCTTCCTCTCTTCCTGTGACTCTCACTCTGAATTCTCACATGACTCAGTCATCCTCCCAGGTTCCAAGAGATAGGCCATCCCTGCATGAACAATGTTGTTTAGACTAGAGTAAATGCCGTGGAGAAAGAGAAAAACTGCCATAATTCATTTAAGAAACAGCTCAAAATCTCCCAAATGACACTCCCCAACCTAATGCTCCATGAAGTTGACAATGTGGAGGACAAAGAATCCTATTTCTCATATTAAAGCAATATATTATTCTAAGGCAAGTTACACACTTCCTTTTTGTCATGAGCTTACACCTCTCTCTCCATGGAGTACTGGAAATGAATCAGGAACTAAATCATAATGTGAGGGAATTTTTTCTCTTATAGAATTGAGACACTCATAAATTCATTTAAAACATTATAAAAGCAATGAAGCCAATGTCACAACAAAGCTTAAAGTAAGAACTGTCAAGTATAATCCATTATGCAGATTATTTATTTTTGGAAAATGAAAGCATTAGCGAACTTATAAATAGATTTGATTATTTATTCTAAATTGAAAATATGTATCATAATAAATCAAGCATAATTAATATCAATAGGCACATTTCCTGTCTTTTATCCAATGCCATAATATTACTATATAATATTATTAAAAGATTAAAATATATTAAAATTTATGCTTTAGTTAACTACATATCTCCAAAAGGCACCCCCCAAACATATATAGTTATATCTACCAAGTTATACTTTTAAAAAGGAGTAACTTTTTAAAAATTGCTACTAAATGTATCAACTTTATCAAGTAAGTAACTTTACAATCATTTTGTCACACAATCAAAATATGAAGCCCTGGGACAATATGGTCACCTTACATTTCAGGATTATGGCTTGGTCATTGTGCAGGTAGACTGAAACACGTCAGAGTAGAGGCCAAGAGCCCATGGAAAGACAGAGTGGAAAGGAAGAAATTGCAGAAACATAAACAGAAAGAGAACAGCACTGCACAGTGCAGACTAAAAGAGCTCACGAATGGGCATTACCCTCAGCAAACTTTCACCACAGGCTATTTTCCAAACATGCTTAATAAAATGAAATAGGAGTTTGATTCTTTGTTTTTTTTTTTTTTTTTTGAGTTGGAGTCTCACTCGGTCACCCAGACTGGAGTGCAGTGGCCACTCCCGGCCACCGCAGCCTCGACCTGCTGGGCTCCAGCGATTCTTCCACCCCAGCCTTCCGAGTAGCCGGAATTACAGGCACGCGCTACCATGCCCGGCTGATTTTTTGATTTATTGTAGAGATGAGGTCTCGTTGCCCAGGTGGGTCTCGAACCCGCGGGCTCAGGCAATCCACTCACCTCAGCCTCCCAAAGGCGCGGGATTACAGGCTGAGCCACCGAGCCCAGCTGGAGTTTGATTCTTTAAGTCATTGATCCCACAGTACACTGTAAACTCCTTAAGGTGGGAGGCAGGGATGGCTTATTTCTTGGAACCTGGGAGGATGACTGAATCATGTGATAATTGAATGGAGGTGACAAGAAGCGGGGAAGGCTGGGGGTGAGAGGGAAATAACTCTTTATGAGTATACAGAGTTCATTGTGTTCATGGGTCACAAGCAGTAGAATGAAAAAGCCTAAAGGAAAGAACAGAGAACTGGGCCACACTATTGCAAATTGTCAATATTTAAGTGAAAATAAGGGCGGATAACATTCATCATGGATATAGTGAGAGGGAGTGAAAAGGGCCAAGATGGAAACATATTTAAAGGACAAGAGGAGAACAAGAAGCCTCCAAAAATACTGTGGTCCAAAACTCCTTGCCCTTATTGCCATCTCTTGAAATCCTTGCACATAAACACAAGCACGCTCCACGAGCTTCTTTCCAAAATAAAAATACCTGCTCAAGCATTCTAACTTATACCTGTCCTCTAAGAATTTTAATTAGTTCTCTAATGGAGTTAGAAATTCTAAAGGTGAGCATGAAATGAGTACAAGGCACCTGAGTGTAAATTTAATCAAATCCCTAGAGGTATTATAGCTCCTCTCCTTTGGTCCAGCTTCATTCTTTTATAGCAGAGGAAATCAGATGCTTATAAGAACTCCATTTTTCTGATCATGGCAGTTTTGTCTAGATCCCTTATATTTGGGTTTGAAAATGTGTGTGTTCTTAACATATCAATATGTATTGAAAATGTATTTTTTGATTAAAAGATTTAAGCACTGAAGGTGATGGTCCCTGACCTTGAGAAGTTTACAGTGTACTGGGGGATCAATGACTTAAAGAATCAAACTCCTATTTCATTTTATTAGGCATGTTTGGAAAATACCCTACAGTGAAAATTTGCTGAGGGGGAGGCACATTTGTGAGCTCTTTTAGTCTGCCCTGTGCAGTTCTATTCTGTGCCATCCTCTTGGTCTGGCATCTTTTGTTCTGTACCTATTCACTCACTGAAGCCAACAGTCAATAGAGACACCAGATGAATAGCAGATTATTCTAGAGAGAATACTTTCAGATCTCAGGAAATTTCTGAAAAATGCAACAGTGCCAGGCAGCTGAAGCAAAGAAGAGATAAGACCTTGAAATAAGAATCTGATTGAACTGAACTAAAGAGAGAGAGAAAGGCCTTTTTAAAGCAAGCGATGTACTTGAAATTTGAGGATTTGGGCTATGATGTAAACTTCTCAAGTTGAAAGAATACTTAAGAAGTTGGTGAAGATAGAATCTGTGCTAATTCAGGGTTACTCTAAAACAATTATCTTTGTTTCATTAATAGCATCATATGCAATCAAATGGCAGTTATTTTATTAAGTAGATGTTCATTTTGGATAAATATTCTGTGATTACCTTAGACCCATTCTGTAGAGAATAATCTTTTATGATGTCTAAAGTAATTGTCAGAATTCCGAAAGAAGGCTTCTTTTTTTTTTTTTTTTTTTTTTTTTTT
>NW_007246222.1:385357-403905 GCF_000164805.1 Carlito syrichta | reverse complement strand
ACCTGCTGGGCTCCGGCGATCCTTCCGCCTCAGCCTTCCGAGTAGCCGGAATTACAGGCATGCGCTACCACGCCCGGCTGATTTTTTGATTTATGGTAGAGATGAGGTCTCGCTGCCCAGGCGGGTCTCGAACCCGCGGGCTCAGGCAATCCACTCACCTCAGCCTCCCAAAGGCACGGGATTACAGGCTGAGCCACCGAGCCCGGCTCGAAAGAAGGCTTCTAAGGTAATTATGGGCCACAGGTGGAGATTTCTCCTTTTTACTTGAAGGTACCCCAGACTTTCTGAGTATCCATTTGTGTTTCATGAGGAGTTTCTGTCCCCATGAGGAGTTCCCCTAGGAGAATCCCAGCATTGTCCCAATCAGCTAGAAATATTTCATGCAGAAAATTCTAATATCGGATGTCAGAGGCAATGGATAAATTTCAACCAGTCTGCTTGATGTTTCAGATAAATGTGTATGAAGGATAAATCAATCCAAAGTGAATATAATTGACAGTCTAATAATAATATCAAAGTTATTCAACTGGCATCTTGCACCAAGTGATTATACAAACCTCTCAAAGGATTTCTATACATTCAATATTTATATTTATTATATTTTGAGCTAAACTGTTGGAATTAAGAAATAATTATTATTGCTGAGTGTTCTGTATGCCTGTATACATGCTGAAATTACATGAGGACACAACTTTTCCTACATATTTATTGTAACCTGATCCGTGTATTAAAACCTAAAAAGAACACAACTATACATATCTATAAGAATAAAAGTATAAGAAAGGAAGAAGTATTATGGAATACTCCTTAATATAAGTCCCCTGTAGCATAAGTATAGGATTTCTGTTATAAGGTCTTATAAAACATATAACAAGAAGTATTTCCCATTTGTATAACTTTTATATCAGCTGTGACACAAGAATAATATTGACAAAACATTCAAGAATTTTGTAACAGTTAGGGTAGGTTAGGCTATGCTACGGTAAAAACACCCTAAATATCTCAGGGGCCTAAGTCAACAAGAATTTAATGAGAATTAATTTTGCCGTGCCCCTCCCCCACTGTGTCTCTAAGCCACATAACTTGTAAGAGGAAACATGACACAAGCCAAGGCTTGAAAAGCACTTATACAGTTGAATTTGTCCTTTCCCTCATGCTTCAACCATCATTATGAGAATATACAAGAATGAGCTTACTGCAGGAGGAAACATAGTGAGCAGAATCTGGGTGTCCAAGTAACATCTAGTTGATCTCTAGACACATGACCATATACAGCAAAGATCACCAGTATGGAGCTGACTACCACAGACATTTCAGTAGTAAATGCTTCTTGCTGTATACCACTGAAATTTTGTGGTTTGTTATATAGTATAATTGTTGTAAGGAATAGCTGATGCAGCTATCAAAGACCCGGTATCTCATTGTAGCTCCCAGTTTATCTTCCTGTTTTGAAGGACATTGTTTACGTCAGTGTCAAGCCACATGTGCACATCAGTTTCCCCAATCCATTGCCCAAAAGTTAACATGGAATACATGAAGTTGGTGCTCAGAGAGTTCTTGATTTATTGTCTTCCCTGCCAACAAGAAGCCACATGTTCAGATGGGTCATACTCCTTGACTAGTTCTACTTTTCCACATCAATTAGTACTTCAATCCACCATCAATACTCCCCCCATCTTCTCTTCCTCCTTCTGCAAAAGGTTGCAAAGACAAGGATTCCAAGTCACTCACTGTAGGTCAAGTACATATTGCTACATTGGATCCTGGGGGTGGATATCTAAGGGGAAGATCTTGTCTGACTGTCTGCTAATCCCTTCACACCTGGAGGGTCTCCTCACCCTGGCACTCTTCAAAAACACAGAGGTTGTCAACTCAGTTCCTAGATTTCTATGCAGAGCCTGAGCCCCCCTTTTCCTGGGATACCTTCTTCACTTCTCCATGCTCTCATCTCTGCAGATGCACACCAGTCTTGACTCCCAGGACCCCACACTGGGTCAGTAGTACCAAACTTTCTACTTAACCTGGAGAACAGGTTGGGTACCTGATCATGTCAACCTTGGTCACCAACAGCCCTGACTCTGAGATGCTTCAGTGTTACCCCAAAAATATGGCAGCAGGAGAATCCTACCACAGAAAAATTTTAGGATGAAGCATTCAGGGGTCATAACTGCAAATTCCTACAGAATCAGGCAGTTAATGCACATAAATGCAGTGAGCTGGTTGGAGCTAAAGGTGACAGGAGTTAAGAAAGACTCTGCAAACAGAGTAAGAGTTACTCAACCCCAGTCAATTCTTTTCAGGAAGAATAGTTTCAATCTTCCAAAATTTCAAAAGAAATTTAAAATATATTATTGGCAAATTTTTTTAATGTAATATTATCCAAACAAAATATGTATGTAGGCTACTGATACGAGGGGTACTCAAAAATCTCAGAATTTATTTATAAAGCCTTGTCCCTTTATTCTTACACGTGTAAACTTCAGTCACCTTCAAAGTAATCTCCATTTGCTACAATACACCCATTGAGATGCTTTCTCCACTGTTCAAAACAGTTTTGAACTTGTCAGTTTTGATGCCTTTTAGTGCTTACTGCTGTTTTTTGTTTCACCTCTGTCACAGCAGCAAAACATCTTCCTTTAAGGACTTTTTTCATCCAGGGAAGCAAACCAAAAAAGTCGCTCAGGGCAAGATCGGTGAACAGGAAGAATGGGGCATGGGGTCATGCTGTTTGGGGTCAAAAACTGCTAAACGCTCAGTTCAGTGTGGGCAGGTAGTTCATGCAAATCATCCATCATGAAATGGGCAAATGCACTAAAAGAATCTCAAAAAAAAAATTCACTGAAGCCTGATACAGCCTCTTTCCACAATGCTAGCTGGTACACTGATGTTGATGACTTCCTAGAACACTTACCTAGTGGGGGAGGCCTGACTACAAGTGGCCTGCCTTCCAGAAGATAGTTCGTTTTGGGGGGATTCTCTCCTCATATATGTTTAAACAACAACTCAACAGGGTTTTGATTTAGTGTTTTTTCCCCCAGCAGAAAACAACAATAACAACAAAAACAGCAAAACCAGTGCCCTTATAATCAGGAAACATGTGCGGTACCTGAACCATGTTATTTACTGGAAGCAACAACATCTCACCCTGGCATTAATTGGGTTTTGTAAAGTTAAAATGTAGTACAGAGGGTAGGACCTCACAGGCAAATCTATGTCATCAATGTAGAGTTACATCTCCTGCTAAAATCAAGTATATACCAAATAAGATCTTCACCTTCATTCTAATGTTTATGCAGCAAATGCCGTGTTCAAGGATTGTTGTTTTGGGGACTTAAGGTAGAACAGAATGTTGTTTCTGCCCTCAGCAAGCAGACAGATAATTTTACAAGAATATAGTTTTTTGTAAATAAATAAACAGATGACTTTCAGTCTTTGGGGCTTGATAAGACTGTCTTTTTAAAAGACAATTTGAATTATTTATCTGGGTATCTTGCAAATCTGCCAGAGAATTAGAATTTGGAAGAAAAATATAAAATGTAATTTGGTCAGAACCCAGCATCTTTGATCAGAATCAGTAACTAAAATAGTTAAGAAGGAACAAAAAAATATTATCCCGAAGGAAGAAAATTAAAAGAATTATCTCTTGTCTGAGGGATTCTTACAGAGTCTTAAAAGACCACATAATGCATCTTAACAACACGTGTACTAGAATCCTTATCTCAAAGCATCGTTAGTCCCCAATCCTGCAGGTTTTGTATCTTTCGTGAAAAGGAAAGGAAAGAAGAAAAGGGAACGATTTTTGATCAAAAATTTGAACACACTGTTTTAATAGCAATGACTAAAAAGACTGGACATAGTCAAACTCATTTGAAATTAATTATCTAAGAAGCCTCAATAGTGCCTGTCCCATCAATCTTGTTCGGGCCTGACCTCAGAGGACTACCTACAAAGGTGTGAAGAAAGCTCAGACTTCAGAACAATCCGATGCGTAGCCTTGGCTGACATTCACTCCAGGAAGATTAATTAAGAAGACTTCTTAGACTGCAGATGCCTACCTAATGAGAGCTGAAGTGACACACACCATTTTTCACTTAGATCAAGGAACAGATGACAAAGAGTAGCAGATGGTTAACATTAACATGGGCCTGATGAAAATATGAGTGAGTGCCTCTCAGCTGCCACCTGGTAGAGTGTCGAAAGCAGCTCAGTCACATAGAGGGATCCTGAACCCAATCCCTGAGCATTAGGGATGCAACCCACGTCCCGGTTTCCAGATGATGGTATAGCTAATACGTGTGAAGGTCACTTAGGCTTAGAATGGACTGCTTTGGTGCCAGATAAGGCCTCTAATGGATGCATCCTAACCTTGAACCCATAATAAGACAAATGTACCTAAGCTCACATCTAAGTGAACAAACCTTCACCTTGTGCCATAGGAGGTCACACGTCTAGCCCAATTATGATTTAGCTGTTGCAGTTTAGCTGGGACCCAGAGTTAGGAAATGGGGAAAAGCTGCCTCTATAAAGCATATTTACTTGGCCTCCTTTCCTGAAACACAGAAACGAAGGAAAATAATATCACCACATGTAACAGAAGTAGAATACATCTACAATACAAAGGCAAACCCTGTAACACTCCACAAAGGATACACAAAGCCAACATGTTTCCCTCCAGAGCTGGAACAGAAGGCAGGTTTCACTAGAATTAAATGAGAGGCTCTTGAATGTCTCACACAATGATCCATTTTCTGACAACTGAACTAGAGAACTGTCTAAAGATGAAGCGAGAGGGGAAAGAGAAAATAGCCACAAGCTTTGAAGAGCTGACATTTGTGAATGGCGTAGGCAAAAATCATTTCCAAATAGCCAATCAAATGCCTGTAAGGGGCAAATACCACACTGACCTTCTGCCAGGGAATTTGGGTCCTCAGACTAGAAATGTGTCTTCAATCCAAAGGATGTTACACAGAGTGTATGGAGACACAGAATGCATCTGAGCAGTACCTCCCCCACTCAGCTCCATTTTTGAGCAAATTGTAGGGCAGACCTCTATTCAAATGATAATATAAAAATATTTATTAGAAAAAAGAAAAGGGTAAAATAATATTAAGTGGAAAAAGCAAAAAGACAGTTGGGATAAATAATTCAACAAGCTGTAAAACAGTACATATGGCCATTCCCATTTATGCAAAAATATATGTATATACAGGCATATAAATAAAATAATATCCAGGATGAGACATCTGAAAACGTACACAGTATATATCTAAGCGGTGAGTGAGAAGGGAACGTGAAACTTCTTCTATCCTTCACTTGACTCATAGAGGCATGTTATGATTATTTTAAAATATTTTTTACAAAGATCTCAGTTGTGAACTCAGCCTCCAGAGAGAGTGGACATCCCTCCTGGGAAGTGTTGTCATGCAGTGCTAAACTTGAACCTTTAACCCCTGCAGACATTTTCCTGCTCTGGACCTAGCCCCCACCCCCACCTGTCCCCATTTCCCACCCACCACCACCATGCCCTCATAATGAAAATTCCTGTGGATAACCAGAAAATTCCTCCTTTTCTTTCCCTTGAGTGGGTAGACAGACTTTAAGGTGCCCTTTCACATGCTGTCTGTTCACACCTGTATGTAACCCCCCGCTTTGAGCATGGGCAAGACCTGTGGCTTGCTTCTAACCAACAGGATGCAGTTGAGTGATGGGGTGCCATGCCTTTGATTACGCTACATTCTAGACTCATAGATTATACAAGACATTTGTCTTGCTAAGGGAGAGACTCTGACTGGCCTGAGGAAGTCAGCACCTACGCTGGGAAAGTTCACACAGCAAGGTACCCTGAGGAACCTATAGCAACCACAGGTAGCCTCTAGAGCTGAGGGAAGCCTCCAGCCTTGAGTCAGCAAGGAGCCTGGGCCCTCAGACCTACAGTTCTGAACGGATGCTCCCAATAACCTGAGTGAACTTGGAAGGAGATTATTCTCCAGTTGAGTTGTCATTGTGACTTTTGACAACCTGTGACTTCAGAAACAGAGCAGGCCTGGCAGATCCATCCTCCCCCATTCGCACAGATCTGATGATGCTTCCTTAGAACATTCCTCCCATCTCCATGCAGAAGCAGAATGATGACCCTTATTTCATTTCTGCCCTCTTCATCTCATCAAAGTAATCCAAGTGGGCACAACCACACACACATCCAAAAGCCTAAATGAAAAAGAGTTTGGGAATTGTATTTTTACCGTCCCAGCCTCCATAGCCCAGAAACACAGGACAAGAAAAGACTAAAATAGACAATGAGTGAAAAGGGATACCCCAAACCAGGAAAATAGGGCCAGCAACCACATGCTAAATATTAAAAGTTCAATTATTTTTTTTAAGTAAACCAAAATGCACATAGAAATGTTAATATTTTCTTTCTACTCTATGTTATGGAAATCACTTTTAAAAGCCAATATTTAGACTAGCAACAGCTTATGATTGTAAAGTATGTTAAAAAATAAAATAAGAAACTGTTCAAAAAAGGCTCAAGGTCTTCAAATGTCATCACTTTAGATAGCTCTCACTGTTTGACTCTAATTAACCTCTCGGAGCCTCTATTTCTGCATCTTTAAAGTACAGAGACAAAGTAAAATTTTCCAAGAACTTTCTAATTCTAAATTTCTGTATTTGTTGATTCTAGGACATTAGCTATGGCAGTAAGTGGTAACTCACATATGCTGAGAAGAAATATATTAATAAAATTAAAATGTTTTAAAAGATGATTTTTTTTAACATAAGTAATAGTTGAATAGATTTACCAGTGGTAAAATATAAAATACCCAGTGTAAGCTGTTGTGTTTCATTTCTAGAATAATAGAGAATGTATCGTGGCTTACTAAGGAAAGAAAGTCATTAAACACCACCAACAGAGGCCAAGAAATATCCTAGAATGAAAACTTTAAGTAAGAAAAGGTGGTTTCTGCAAGGGCTTAATTGTGGTTCTCTCCAGACATTAGAGAAAGTCAAGTATTTCTAATAATCATAACAACACTATTAACAGCTCTTTTAGCTACATATTACTACATCTGTTAGGATGTGCTCATCTACACAACCTGAATAACAATGTCTATAATACCAACTCATTGGTGTGTCTGGAGGTGTTTAGTGTAGGACTTCTGCAGTGTGGTTCAAGGATGCTGAAAGCCCAGGCTTCCTTCTGGAAGCTTCCCGATGCTGGGAGTGTTGCTGGTAAACTCAGGGCCAAGAGTTGCTGCTGCAGTTCCAGGCACCAGTTTTCATTTAAGGCAGGGATCATGAGGACTGGCACTGCATCATCCACTGCTTCCATGAAAGCAAGAACTGTCTCAAAAAAACACAGTAGGTTTCTGCTTTCATTTGTCACAGCTATGCTTCATGCTACACCTGGCTACAGAAGAGGCTGAGAAGATAAAGTTCAGCCTTCCTATTTTTATAGCAGAAGTCAGAAGGGGAGAAGGCAATTTAACTTGGCCAATGGGCAGAATCTGGCACAGAGTTTACAAGTTCAAAGTGCTTTCATAACTGTTATTCTTTGAGCATTAGCAGCTAGAGTTAACTCCAGACTCAGTTATACAGAGCTATACTCAATGACTACTGACTAGGAAAGGAAAGCTCTTGACGCTTATTCAATGACTACTGACTAAGAAAGCTCTTGACTACACTGTGACACAGTTTGTGTGTTTCTCAGTATAATTTAATCATGTAAAAGCATCTCTTTTCTCTGATCTGTTAAGACACTTGTCAAATGTCAGATAAAATAAGATGGTGAACTAATACCGTATTCTAAAATTGTGCACAACAATGCCGAACACTTTATGAGTTATTTTTTTCTGCTTGCTAGGAACATACAAAAACAATGTAAAAAGTTAAATGATATGCAGAAAGCAACAGCAGTACAGAGAGGACTGCTTCCATTACTTGAACAATGGTAGAGAAAGTATTCAGATGACTTAAAAGAATGCAAATGTAGTCAGTAATGTAAGGCTAGGGTCCTTTTAATAGAGATTTTTGTTCAGAACAATATTTTAATATTAAATTCATGTTTTATTAGCTAAAACATCCGATAGTGAAACTGACATCTGAGTGTATTTTTAAAAATAGAAAATATGCTAATTTAATGAAATTAAATGAACATACTATAAAATTCATATTTGTAGATTATTACAAAGAGGTAGTTACTTAGGAAAATGCCTGTACCATTTCACTTAAAATCCATGTGTGCTATGTATTCTGTGATATATGGACTATAAAGACATTCTCATTGGAAGAGATTAATCTAAACCCACAGGGACATTTCAGTTTAGTGGGGGGGGGAGATATATACAGATATACACAGATAACACTAATCTCAGGTAGAGTACAAGGGTCCCAAGTGATGGTTGCTTGGCTTTGAGGGGTCAGAAACAATTCATTTAGATCCTGACCTACTTCCCTTTGTCTCTGGTTCCTAAATCAGACAGAGGTTTAAGAAACCCCTCAGTCCTTTAGGCTAGAAGGATGTTCTGACTTCTCCCTATGACTGTCAGCATCCAATTAGTTACCAAATCCTGTCACCCACAGCACTCTCATATTCCTTTTCATCCCCAGGGTACTCCTCTGGGTTGGGCTATTGCCTTCTTTTCCTAGGCTTTTGCAAAACATCATCACTTCTCCATTTGAAACTCAACAAGACCACCTGGGTCATTTTTTTTTTCCTAAAGGAAAATATCATTGTTGCATCCCCCTGCTTTAAACTACAACCACTGCTACTATCACTACCACTTCTAAATGCTATTTTTTCATTGTGTATAGAACAAAATGAAAATGTCTTAGGTTTGAACATATTGTCTTTTACCATCACTAGGGAAAGGACTCAGATCACATCAGGATAAAAGAGAGGATAACCCAGAAAATCAAGAAACAGAAGCAGGAGGGGTAGTGGTCCCAAACCTCTACTCCTGGGTAATCTAATTTCTCTGATCTCCATGCCTGTCTGTGATACCACAAAAACCATTGCAGCATCACTGGGCTGCAGAATTCCATTATGACAAGCATGAACTCCTGTGCTGTTCTTGCCCAGGACTTCAGACCAATGGCTTTCTCCCCAGGGACTACTGATTGCTATATGACCATATCCTTAGATTACTAGTTTGTGAGCTTGCTAAGAACATGTGGTTATTCTGAGAAACAGGCACTGCAGCCTAGGGACTGGACAGTGTCAAGAAGCAAAGATTAATTGAAGAAACTTTTGAAGTCAACTGATTCTAACCCAAGAGGGTTAGAATATATATATATATTTTTCTATATATATAGTTTTATGAATGAATGAATGTTCTCAAGACCCTATTGTATACCTCACCTGCTGACCCTTTTCTTATCTGACATAAGCAATTTCATTCTCTTGCCATGCTCCTCAATGGATGCTCTCAAAAGCCCAGACCAATAAGTCTCAAGAGATACAAGGGTTAAACCTAATTTCAACTGTCTGGAGTCTGCAATAGTTCTATGGAAATTCTTTGCCACTTTTGAGGTATGAATCTAAGGCTGTGTCTATGTCACAAACTAAATACTTCCCAGAGATTAAAAAATATCAATGAGCAAATAGCTATGAAGATACCTAAATATTCTCCTTGAAAACTGATCAGATCTCAGCTATTAAAAAAACAGCATGAAGGATGTCTACACTTTCTCCTTCATGGGTTTATAAATGGAAATCCTTCAGAGTAGATTTGGGAAAAAGGGGTGATGAAGAACAAACATAAACTTTACCTCTAAGCATCAGATCTAAATATCTTCCCTTGCTCTCTTTTCCAGCAGCTACAACTGAAGTTCAAAGTCAGCGTCTTCAGTGGACGGGATGTTATGGTTAGGTATATGCATTCAAGTTTTTGTTAAACTACTCTTATTCTTTGTCACAGCAAAACAAAATACCCTGTAATCTGATTATTTGCCCATTAACTTTAAACATGTTAGAAAGCTATTTTTAATTACTTGTCACTTCACATTATCTGTGTAAATAATACTTTACAGCTGGCTCAAATATTTATTTTCTTATTGACACTAATTCTCAAAGAAAAATTATTGGGACTCACATTCCTGTTTCCAATGAATGGCCCAATTTGATTACTCGTATATTGTTTTATAATTTAATTGGCATAGGACTAATTTTAACATATAGGATACTTTTATAGGACACTTTCATTACAAGCCACTTACATATAAAAATGTATTTTCAGCTTCACTATTGCCTTTTATGTAAAAGTAGACATTCTTAAGATGTCACATAAACACAATAGCTAATATTTGTTGTGTTTACTACATATCACGTGGTATATTAAGCTCTTTAGATATATTAACTTTGAAATCGGCACATTTCTATGATACAGATAATATTGCTAGCCCAACTTTACCAAATAAGAGAATGGAAGCATAGAGAGGTTAAACAATATAAGAAAATATATTTTACAGCACTTCCAATTATTGACAAAATGAAGTTGTGTGTGGTTCCATCATATAGATAACCTTTACATCTTGAGCATTCAATTAATCTTTGGCCTTAAGCATGTTAGCTTATCTCATTAAACTTCAGTTTACTCATCTGTCAGATAGGCATTGGAATTGTACCTGATTCTGTGTGGGACAGATTTGTAAGGTAATGTGTAGGGCACAGAGTCTGGATCAGAGTAAGTCCTTAATTGATTTTTAGTTAACGTCATTATTCCTAGGAGTTCAAACATTGACTTCTAATCTTGGATTGGGAGCTTATAATTTGTGTAATGTAGAAGAGACTTGAGGCCTTCTGCCTTCCCCTCGTCTTTACCTATGGAATGAGATTAACTAATGTCTTCAGCTGACGGTATTCTGTGTTGCAAGGTCAAACAATGTTTGCAGAAGTAGCCAGTAAAGTATAAAGACCTAGACATATACAAACTGTTGCCTTGATTAAATCAACAGGGAGAAAATTGCTTTGACCTTCTATTCCACAATTACCAGTTTAGAAAGTTTTAGGGTCTCTGAGCTCACAGAGATAAACCTTTTCACTACTTTTTCTTTTAAATGGTAACATGGCAGATGATTTTTAAAAACTGCTTTCAGAAACATTCTCAACAAAAAGTAACTCTCAGAGATTTTCTTGAAATACAGACTCAGCTCTCCAAAGTTTCTAGCCCTTACTCCTGCATTTATGGATGAAACCCAGCAAACTTAGTATTCTCACAACACTGAGGCATCAACAAAATGTTGACACGTTTCCAGTATTTTGTTCTTAGTTTACAAAAGATCACAGATCACTGTTAAGATAAAAATTAATTTTTAAAGGTAATTTAATAGAATTATCATAGTAATTGAATAGTTCAAAACCTAATTCTAAATTCCCTTATTTATTTGAAACTCCTCATTTTCTGATGATGCTGAATAAATGGAGATAATTTAAATAATTATTTCTATAAATTGGAGGATATAAGAATTGCTTTAGCACATAGCAAACAGAGGGTAAAATAACAGAGTTATTCATTCTAGAAATAGGATATTAGTCACTGCTCACAGTTATACTTGATGACTTAAAACAGGTTTAAAATAAAATCAAATACACAAGTTTGAGGAAAAAGGTTTATATAAATGTTTAAATTAAGTATATGCCATAGTGAAAATAAGAAAATTATTTTGAACAGCAGCACATGAAAGTAGGGTCATTTCTTGATAATACAGTCATATATATTAAACTGGAGGTGAGGTTAAAGATGAATACAAATAAAGTTCTAGTCCCATTCTCTGCAAAAATGATATGCACACAGTGTTGTGAGCTGGGTAGAAGGAGGAAGAAATGAGAACTTAAGGTATTTATATCTTCATATGAAAAATAATATTGGCTATAACTAGACAGAAACAGTAAATATAGTTAGCATTTTATTTTCTTATTTTAGGATGCCAGAAATCAACACGAGTGGGCAATTTCCCCAATGCCTTTTGTTTTTGTTGTTGTTAATATTATTATTGTTATTGTAAGAGTTGGGTTAAAAATGATTTGTGTGTGGAGACATTTAGCACCCACCTATATTGGAAATACAAATATGCACAGACACAGGGTACATTTTTCCTTGTGTTTTCATTATGAAGATAAGATTTCTATACCAACAACCTCAATATTGTTAAAAATCAGCTCAATCTCAACAGGGAAAATAAAATATAACAAAGATACAATTCTGCAACTTTCTCAGAGTGCAAATTATCATAAAATTTGCGATAGATTGGAAGACGAAAACAAATAATTTGAAAAATCTGTGAATAACATCGAAAGTTGCTGCCTTTCGTGATCAAGGTTTCCTGCCCTGCTATTCTTCTGGAGGTGTAGAATAGGAGACTTTGGGGTGGGGGGAGCACTCTAGGAGTCCAAAACTATACCCATTCAAATATGAGGGGAGACCCCCCCAAAAGAACTTATTTATAAAAATTGTGCATTTATTCTTACATGTTTAAATTTCAGTCACCATGATTAATGCAGTCATGCATTCATTTGAGGCACCACACCTATCAAGACGTTTTTTTCCCCAGGGCTTAAAACAGTTTTTGAACCCATCAATTTTGATGCTTTTTTAGTGTTTCTGCCGTTTTTGTTTCACCTCTTCCACATCAGCACAATGTTTCCCTTTGGGGACTTTTTCATCCAGGAAAACAAACAAACAAAAGTCACTCAGGATGAGACCGGGTAAATAGGAAGAGTGGGGCATGAAGGTCATGCCGTTTTGGTCGAAAACACCTGAACATTCAGCACAATGTGGGCAGCTGTGCTTACAAATCACCCATCATGAGATGGGCTAATGCGTTGAAAGAAATCTCTGAAAAAGAATTCACTGAAGCTGAACACAGCCTCTCACCACAACGCTAGCTGATACACTGATGCAGATGGATTCCTAGAACGCTTATTTAGCCATACTACAAGGTGCCCACCCTACAAAAAAGAAATTCTGTTTTACTTTTGGGTGGGTCCCTTCTCATATGGCAGGTTCCTAATAAGATTGTAGCTTTGACAGAAAGTTCAATATTAGTTTAATTGCAAATTACGCTCTATATTTAACTTTGCTACACGGGGAATATATGTTTGCTGTGAGTGACGGCCTAATTTATTTTTAAAGAGAACTTGAAAGATTTTTCTTGTGATTGTATCTGAAAACAAACTGAATGAATTTGATGGAAAAAAGTTCTCCTGTGGAGCTAAATTGGTAGAAAATGAAAAAGGGAAACCCAAGCAGAAATTGACTGGAGTCGATCTTCCAGACAGAGAAACAAACGTCTCAACAAATCTTTAAATGTTTTTATTTTCCTACGGATCGTGACATGTTTTTTATGAACAACTCTATATTTTTTTCTAGAGATTATTGCACTAATTTTTCTTTCTCCTCGTCTCTAACAACTTATTCAGATAAAGTTACAGAGCACAACATTGGTAACCGTGACCTTTTACTTCATTTATAACCATTTATAGCATAGAAGCAACTTGCCTTAAAGGTAGGGAAATTTAGATTCATATCCTATCCCAAATTTTTAAAAATATTGTATTTAATTGTTTATTTTTATTTAATTGTTTATTTTATTAAATGTTATTTAATTGCTTATTTATGTATTGCTTATGACTCTGAGTGAGTTGTGATATCTCTCTTAGCTCAACTTCTCCATTTTAACACGGGGATAATGCAACCTTCCTCATATGTAAGTTATAAGAATCTACTAAGATAAGGAATGAAAACTTATATGTATTGTGGCACATTATTATTAGCTACTATTTTTATAGTTACCATTATTAAGAGCAACAGTAGTACCTATGTAAAAGTAAAATATCCCTTAAGCTTTTGTGAGACAGAGGTTCTGTCTTAGATTAAGTTCTTCTCCATGGCCAAAAGTTCGGACAGAGTGATTGGGGAGGGGGAAGTGCTTCAATTTAATATCTAATACTCTCCAGGCAAGAGTTTAGATCCCCAGGCAGAGCAGATGTGAATGACACTATCATGCGTGAACTTCTTATTTACTCATTTTTTACACAAGAATATTGCAAGAAACTACCAAACGCTTTATTGAAATCATGAAGCATTACATCTTCAGGTTGTCACTGCTTTATCTGTATGGTAATCAGCTGAAAAAAATAACAACCAAAACACGCAAACACAAAACAAGGCAGTTTGTAATGGTTCCTTCTCAGTGAATCCAGGCTTGCTTCTTCTGATGAATTTTTCAATGAATTCACCAATAATTGACTCCATAGTTAACTCCAAAACTCTCCTATTAACCAAGCCTTTTTTGTAGAAGGAAAAGATCCTTTAGTCATCTGCAGAAAGCTGTTCAAATCACAAATATATGTGAAAAGCAGATTTTTCTTTCCTACTAGTTACTGGGAATTCAGCTTTGCCAGGAGTCAATATTCTGGAATGTTTCAATTCATTAACAGCTTTTTAAAAGTATCCTATGTGTGTCATAAGATAGAAAAGGAAATGTCAGGTGCTTGCCTTTAAAGGGATTACCTATCAAGTCCCAAATACATGATGCAGCTAGAACTCATTTGGTTGTATGTGACAGAAACTCAGTTTGAACTGGTTTAAATGAAAACCAAGAATGATAAAAAACAAACAAAACCAAAGGGATACAGAAATACTTTTCATAGCACAATTAAATAGTGGTTAAAGTCCTTGAGGTTTAATTAGGACTCCCTAGAGTCTCCTAGCTCACATTTTATGAGAATCCCAATTGGCTCAAGATTCCTGTAAATTCTAGAGCCTCATGTTCTTGTGGTCATCTTTGGATCTGAGCTTTGCTTCTTCAGGAAATAGCTCCATTTTCATTCACATACAACAACTATTCCATATGCAGAACAAGATGAGTATTGCCACTTGCTCTCTTTAATCTCTCCCAAATCTCTTGATATCAGACATTGGTGGGTGTTGGGGTTGCCTACATGCAACCTACATGTTTGCATGTAGGTTGCCTACATGTTTCAGAGGATCCAAATGACCCAATTATTTAGGGCTCTAGACACACATGTTTCTATTCTGCTTTACAAATAGTCTAATTTTAAAAAGTGAGAGCATGATCAACATATTATCCCAGAAAGTTGAATTTTAACATAGTTACATGGAACCAAGGAGCTCAGAAACACCTTCTGTACTCTCTCTACAGCATACTATTACACACCAGCTCATGTAATAGTCTGTGAATAAGTAAAACTCTAAAAGCCAATGTATTATTACTTTTTGCTCAAATAACATCCTTCTCTCTCCTAATTTCCTAAATGACAAGAGAAACCCCTAGATGCACCTTTGAGTTTTATGAATTCATCCCATGTTTGATACTGCATATATGTTCAATTGTTTAAGAAAGATTAGTGAAGAGCAATTCATGGTTGATCTCAACCAAGGAGCACACATTTCCATGGCATCTTAAAAAATTAATATGTGTCTATAAAATTAGTGTTATAATATACATTCATTGTATCATCATAACTTGAGATCTAATTGTCTTCGTTTTATTCAAGAATTTTAAACTCAGTTTCTAAAATGTTGCATAACTCCACCAAGTCCATTGAGTAAGAAAATGCTAGAGGAAAGCGAATCATGTCTACTGATGCCAAATATATCACTTTTTCCATCATATGGAATACTAGCCCAAATAACACAGCCACTTATGAATAAATTCTTAAAACAAAATGGCATGCATTCCTTCCAGAAGCCACTACTATTAATAGCTTACTCTGTCATGACAGAAGCTCTGAAAACTTCACGTGTCCTTAAAATTGGAAGAAACATTTTCAGCCCTGTAGTACTGAGTGACTTTTCTTCTAATTAGCAAAGGTTCATCACATGTCCTACCTCAAGTCCTTAAATGTATTTGTGATGAAGATAATAATTTCTAATGCTACATAATAACTTGTCTATTGATCAATATCACATATTTATAATTTACACATGTCTCAGACCACTGAGAAAAGACTCTTATTAGGAACAAATATGTGTTATGTATGTATGTATATATATGTATGTATGTATGTATGTATGTATATGTATGTGTGTGTGTTTAAAGGTTTCCAATGTTAAAAAAAATAATTTGCAATGTTTATCTTTGGGGTGAAATACTAATAAATAGATTTTATCAACTAATAAGTTAAATGTCAGGCTTCAAAAGTACCTAAGATTTAGAGATCTTAGATCATTTAGTTAAAACTTACATACAATGTAAGTCCTTTGCAGATATTCACTCAGATTCCCTTTGCTTAATTCCGATGCCTGGGACCTTCCCTATCACTTTCCTTGAATTTGTGGGTAGCTTTGTTTGTTTACATTAGGTAATGCTATAACTCATATCCTTTCTGATGGTTCTCATATCCCAGCATCCTACCATCTACCCAGTAGTTAGAAAAGGATAATATTTTTGATCATGCTGAGCAGAGGTAATGGATGAAGTGCATGAAAAGGGTCCACATGGTCACACCCTGAGCTGAAAAGAATCACATCTCTGCACATTTGCAGGCAGACCATAATACACCTGTGCTGCCACCCACTGGTCAAAAGGTCTGCAATTGATCACTGCTCGTTTGTGAATTTTCTGAAAAGGCAGCAGTAACAAGCAGTACTCTCTGGTATTTTCCAACATTTGTCATTTGTCAGCAACTTTGAGATCCTTGATTCCATTATTAAAAAATGTTCACCTTTTCAACATATCTCCAAGGTAGACCTATTGTAAAACTAGTCATTGTTCCTAGTAAAGTAGACCGCAAACCTATTTGACTCTTCAAATATTTTGGAGGGTACCTAAGTCTTATTCCTTTCAGTTGAAAATTCTTCAGATTTACAACTAAGAATCATGTCTCTTGCAAAATTTTAAAACTTCCTCCCCTAAGTTTTGTTCTTTTATTGTAACTCTCTTCTCAACTGTATAACAGCCGTCCAACAGAAGTCTACTTATTGTGCATTACCAAGTTTGAAGACAACTCCTATGGCCCTCCCTTCCATCACACACTACAACCATAGATTGCAAGTCAAACGCCACTAGTTTTCTAACCTGTAACACACATAACTTCTCTTCTAGACTCTTCTCAGGCACGAGTATGCTGCCACAGGCATATTTAGGATTACCGCAACTCATGTCTGGGAACTTATTTTGTCTTCTAAGTAAATACACTGCTAAATATTTTTAAATGTAGTATTAAATATTTTGCAATTTCTGATTGTTCTGACATAGCATATTTTGGTGTGTATCCTTAGGCTCTGGTCTAGTAGTTCATTTCAGAGTTACTTCAGTTCACTATTCTGGCTACAATAAAA
Organism: Carlito syrichta; assembly: GCF_000164805.1. NCBI lineage: Eukaryota > Metazoa > Chordata > Mammalia > Primates > Tarsiidae > Carlito > Carlito syrichta. The sequence continues at coordinate 386,602 of NW_007246222.1, read as the reverse complement.
AAGATAGAAAATATCAAGTGTTGGCAAGGGTGTAAGTAAATTAGAATTTTCTGGGCATAATTACAGTAGGAGGATTGCAGGGTCATATGGAAAGTAGACTTTTAGATATTTTAGGTATTACCAAACTATTTTCCACAGAGGTTATACTAGTTTACACTCCCACCAACAGTGCAGAAGGGTTCCTTTTTTCCCCCCCGCATCCTCTCTAGCATCTGTTGTTTTTTGAGTTATTGAGTATGGCCATCCTGACTGGAGTTAAGTGGTATCTCAGTGTGGTTTTAATTTGCATTTCTTTGATGACTAGTGAGACTGAGCATTTTTCATGTATCTATTGGTTAGTTGTATGTCTTCTTTAGAGAAGTGTCTATTCATGTATTTTGCCCACTTTTTAATGGGACTGATTTTTTTGGCACGTTTGAGTTCTGTGTAGATCCTAGATGTGCCTTTGTCAGATATTCAGTTGGCAAATATTTTTTCCCAGTCTGTGGACTGTCTCCCCACTCTCTTGATGGTTTCTTTGCCTTTGCAGAAGCTTGTCAGTTTGATGAGGTCCACTTATCTATCTTATCTCTTATGGCATGGGTACTTGGGGTTTTAATCAGAAATTGGTTGCCAGTTCTAATTTTAACAGGGTGTCTCCTGCCTTTTCTAAGGTTCCTATAGTTTGAGGTTATACATGTTTAGGTCTTTGATCCATTTAGAGTTGATTTTTGTGTATAGTGATAGGTAGGGGTCTTGTCTTAAACTTCTGCTTGTGGTCAGTCAGTTTTCCCAGCACCATTTATTGATCACTCTATGAAAAAGATACCTGCCCATGCATGTTTATTGCAGCATTATTCACAACAGCAAAGACATGGACCCAACCATGCTGTTCATCAAAAGAGCACTGGGTTTTTTAAAAATGAGATACCTATACATGATGGAATATTGTGCAGCTATAAAGAAGAACAAAATTATGAACTTCGCCGCAACTTGGATGGACTTAGAGTCTATAATACTGAGACTTAGTGTCACATGTTCTCACTCATAAACGAACCTTGAACAATTATTGTAATACTATAAGTAAGAGATTGGTAGTAGTGGGACACTGCCAGGGGAGGGGGGTCAGGACTGGCAGTAGTGGGAAACTGCCAGGGGAGGTGGGGCACTCCTCATCAACAAGGGTATCTACATAATGAACATTTGTATACCTAACCCTGAATTGTACCGCACATCTTTTTTTTTTTTTTTTCCATTAATCAGTAT